>NC_027750.1:47078295-47079455 GCF_000695525.1 Brassica oleracea var. oleracea | reverse complement strand
ACTCGCAGTAAACGCCGACAGGCTCGGAAATCTGCTAGCGAGACGTCGGATATCCGCGATCTTCGCGACTATATCACCAAGACTGTGGCAGAAGTAAGAGCCGTGAAATCTCAAATCCATCACGCTACCAGCGCGGCCCCCGAGATCGACAGGCTGCTGGAAGGGGCTCAGAAGACCCCCTTCACCACTCGCATCTCAGATATGAGCGTATCCGATCCAGGAAAAATCAAAGTACCAAACTATGATGGTACGACCGATCCGAGAGTGCACCTTCAGGCTTTCCACATCACGATGGGAAGAGCGAGGCTGGAGGACGGCGAAAAAGACGCTGGTTACTGCCGCCTGTTCGTCGAGAATCAAGAAAGAGCAGCCCTCAAATTATTCGCACGCCTTAAGCGAAACACTATCGGAAGTTTTTGACAGCTCGTATCGTAATTTCTCAAGCAATACTCTATGTTCATACATAGAGAAACTTCCGATGTCGATCTCTGGAGTCTGTCCTAGAGGGAAGACGAACCCCTCCGCGAGTTCATCAGCCGATTCAAGTTGGTAATGTCCAGGGTCAGCGGCATAAGCCACAAGGTGGCCATAAAAACCGCATAAAGTTCGTTCTTTATCGAAAGAAGCCGTAATAAACGCTTCGAGTCAGAAGACGGCCCAAAAGGACCTAAGACATGACTCGATGCCCGACTTACGATTTCTTAACTAACAGCCCATGAGCCGCATAGCGGTTTACGCTTGGTTTGTAAGGAAAGATAAATGTCAAGTTTCCGCGGATATATACGAAATTTTGAAGATAACTACGAAGATCGGAAAAAAATGGAATATCTCCATTTTTATGCTATGGCGGCTTAAGGGCAGAAGAGGAAAATCGTAAACCGACCGTGGAGCCAGTATATAAGAAGTCCTAGGTGAGAGGCATGGAGAGAGACTTTTTCAGAGAAAACTTAGCACTTAGAGCAATTAGGCAACTTTCCATTTTTGTTATTTCGAGCTGCGACTCAACTAGGTTTTGCAGTCTTAGGTTGTTAGAACTAGGAATCTCGCCGACAGCTCTCGTAGCCAAGGCTTCTACCTTCTTGTAACGCTTATACGCGGATTCGGAATAAAACTCCTTTTGCTCTCTTTTACGATTTCTTATTTCTTTTCGTCTTTAATTG
>NC_027750.1:47075649-47077341 GCF_000695525.1 Brassica oleracea var. oleracea | reverse complement strand
AAAGAAGCCGTAATAAACGCTTCGAGTCAGAAGACGGCCCAAAAGGACCTAAGACATGACTCGAGGCCCGACTTATGATTTCTTAACCGACAGCCCGTGAGCCGCATAGTGGTTTACGCTTGGTTCGCAAGGAAAGATAAATGTCAAGTTTCCGCGGATAAATACGAAATTTTAAAGATAACTACGAAGATCGGAAAAAAATGGAATATCTCCATTTTTATGCTATGGCGGCTTAAGGGCAAAAGAGGAAAAGCGTAAACCGACCTTGGAGCCAGTATATAAGGAGTCCTAGGCGAGAGGCATGGAGAGAGACTTTTTCAGAGAAAACTTAGCACTTAGAGCAATTAGGAAACTTTCCGTTTTTGTTATTTCGAGCTGCGACTCAACTAGGTTTTGCAGTCTTAGGTTGTTAGAACTAGGAATCTCGCCGACAGCTCTCGTAGCCAAGGCTTCTACCTTGTTGTAACGCTCATACGCAGATACGGAATAAAACTCCTTTTGCTCTGTTTTACGATTTCTTATTTCTTTTTGTCTTTAATTGCGTGTCCTGATTGCTTGGCGTGTGGTTTAACAGATATCCGGGACCTCTAGGAAATTAGGGTTTTTCCTAACTTTCCTAATTTAAACGGAAATCGACAGTGCGAATTTTGGTTCCCACAGTTTGGCGCTAGAAGGAGGGGGATTCAGATCAATCTAACTCTCAACCACATCACGCTCAACAAGACATGTCAACTGACGACAAGGATAACGTGCAGACTCCTCTTAACGGAGGCAGTGGCACTGATATCTACACTCCCGCAGCGGACGTATCCGCGGCCAACGCACCAGCCAACGCCGCGGCACTTGAGGAGTTTAAAAAGATGTTCGCCACCTATGAAAAAAGGTCGCAAGAACAGGATAAACTCGTGAGCACCTTGACCAAACAAGTTGAAACTTTAACTGCAAGGACTCGAGCAATCCGCCCCCGTGGAACCACTAAAGTCCGCGGGAAAAGACTCGACTTTGCAACCCCGCTCAACAGGCCTGGCGCCCAGGAACGACCTTCGGGTCAAAACCCTAGCGAGAAGTCTCCCGTCGAAAAGGGAAACTCCGAAAGCCCTCCTCCTCCCGCGAAGGCTTTGGAGGAAAATGGAGTCGAGCAAGTCAACCTGGATCCTAGCGATGTCTCCAACGATACTGATGAGGACGTCGACAGACATCCAAGGAGGACCAGAAGCCGATTCACTCGGGAGCCGATTCACTCGGGAAAGCTCTCCGTTCGACAAACCAATGACAGAAGAGGAGGAAATCCTCTATTGGAACGAACAAGAAGAGCTGGCTGAAAAGCAAACCGAGCTCACTCGCAGTAAATACCGACAAGCACGGAAATCTGCTGGTGAGACGTCGGATATACGCGATCTTTGCGACTATATCACCAAGACTATAGTGCGGCAGAAGTGAGTGCCGTAAAATCCCAAATCCATCACGCTACCAGCGCGGCCCCCGAGATCGACAGGCTGCTGGAAGGGGCTTGGAAGACCCCTTTCACCAAGACTATAGTGCGGCAGAAGTGAGTGCCGTAAAATCTTAAATCCATCACGCTACCAGCGCGGCCCCCGAGATCGACAGGCTGCTGGAAGGGGCTTGGAAGACCCCTTTCACCACTCGCATCTCAGATACGAGGGTATCCGATCCAGGAAAAATCAAAGTACC
>NC_027750.1:47073422-47074690 GCF_000695525.1 Brassica oleracea var. oleracea | reverse complement strand
GAGGATCGCAATTCTGTAACGATACGGTTTCGGCCATCAAGGCTTACTAGAGGAAGGCGGAGTCGAGTGCAAACTGGCCTACATGGTCGCCTACCCGAGATGATCAGAACTTCTCAATCACCTTCACAAAGGAGGAAGCCGGCGGGATCGATCAACCTCAATGTGATCTGCTAGTCATAGACCTCTTCATAGACCTCGTCATACGAGATCTGGAAGTTAGAAGAGCACTCATTGACACGGGAAGCACGGTCAATGTAATCTTCCGCGACACTCTCAATCAGATGAGCATCGAACTCGGAGAAGTAACTTCAACTCCGAAACCGCTCACAGGCTTTTCAGGCGAAGTACCGATGACCCTCGGGTCGATTCAACTACCAGTCATGGCCAAGGAGATCACAAAAATCGTCGAATTTCTGGTAGTCGATCATCCTGCCATCTACAATGTGATAATGGGAACCCCATGGCTCAACGCTATGCAAGCCGTTCCATCGACGTACCACCTGGGTGTCAAATTCCCGACCCCAAGCGGAGTAGCAGTTATCTGGGGATGTCAGAAACAATCGCGACTGTGCTTCCTCGCGGAGCACAAGTTAAGGCAGATGACGACCTCTGCAACGGTAAATCGCAAACGCACGAAGATTGATAAATCTTCGACCGAAAACGTTTCAAGAAAAGATGATTTAACATCGTCTGCTGACACAGATGCTTCGGGTGTCGAAACTCAACATGATTCCGAAGCCGACACTACAACTCAACTGGAACATCCGGAAGAGAACACTGACCCGGCCACGATCATCACGATCAAGGTGGTCAGCACGGCGACAACCGCCAAGTGAAAACGCTCGCGGCATAAAGCATAACTACGAGATGGCTTGATCCTCGAAAGAAGTACGTAGGCAGCTCGTCGAAAGACGAGTTCAGCTATCCCCCTCTCTAAAAAAGGGGGGGAGTGGGTGCGTATACTCGTATACTCCCACATAGGAAAAGATGCGTTATTGTAATCAAGTTCTTTAGAGATTTCAAAAATTTATACGATCAATATGCGTCGTTCCTTTTTAAGACACTTGCAAAAGGCTCAGAACACGCCTAGAAAATCTACAAACGTTAATACTCTTGCCAGCAGCCTTGTACGGCCCAAAATCGCAAAACAATCTCACTTCAGCACCGAAAATATACGTATAGACTTTGAAATAACTGTGTGACGTCGCCAAGTTAAAAATTGAGATGATATGAACAAATTGTCCGAACGCGACCACTACAAATCTTAC
>NC_027750.1:47072345-47073322 GCF_000695525.1 Brassica oleracea var. oleracea | reverse complement strand
AAATAGAAATACTACACTAACCATATGTAAGATTACCATTTTACATTATTATTTTTAAAAAAAAATATATAAACAGACAACATAAAAAATGGAAAAGCTACATTAAACATATGTAAGATTACCATTTTTCACTAAAAAAAGACGGCTTATCTCCATAATATAACATTACTATTTTGCAAAAAAAAAATTTATATAATTTCAAAAATAATAAATAATATGTAAACATACAACATAAAAAATAGAAATACTACATTAAACATATGAACAAAAACCATTATATATAATCTCGAAAATAATAAATATATATAAACATACAACATAAAAAAATGGAAATACTACACTAAACATATGTAAGATTACCATTTTACATTTTTATTTTTAAAAAATAATATGTAAACATACAACATAAAAAATGGA
Source organism: Brassica oleracea var. oleracea (assembly GCF_000695525.1). Taxonomy (NCBI): domain Eukaryota; kingdom Viridiplantae; phylum Streptophyta; class Magnoliopsida; order Brassicales; family Brassicaceae; genus Brassica; species Brassica oleracea. The sequence continues at coordinate 47,072,905 of NC_027750.1, read as the reverse complement.
AAAACTACATTAGACATATGTAAGATTATCATTTTTCACTAAAAAAAAGACAGCATATTTCCATAATGTAACATTACTATTTTGTAAAAAAAACACTATATATAATTTCGAAAATAATAAATAATAAGTAAACATACAGCATAAAAATGAAAATACTACATTAAACATATGTAAGATTACCATTTTACATTTAAAAATAAAAATAATATGTAAACATACAACATAAAAAAAATGGAAAAACTACATTAAACATACGTAAGATTACCATTTTTCACTAAAAACGGTTTATCTCCATAATGTAACATTACCATTTTATAAAAAAGAAAAAAACATAAATATAACTATTTGACTATTTGTCCAAGTTCTTCTATTAAACATAACCGTTTTACATTAAAAAAGAAAAAAACAGTAAGATTTAAACATCTATCTTAAAATATAAAATATAGATATTAACCAAATATAAATTATAAGAAAGAGAAATACTCAATATATAGAAAAATAAATAATAAGTAAATATTATAAATATATAAATATATGAATTATATATACAATAATAAGTA
>NC_027750.1:47072051-47072158 GCF_000695525.1 Brassica oleracea var. oleracea | reverse complement strand
AAAATATACAATTTAAAAAAAAATGGAAAAAGTACATTAGTATTTAAACATCTATCTTAAAATGTAAATCTATCTTAAAATATAAAATTATTAGTAAATAGAAAGTA
>NC_027750.1:47067992-47072008 GCF_000695525.1 Brassica oleracea var. oleracea | reverse complement strand
TTAAAAATGGAAAATTACATTAAGATTTAAAAATATATCTTAAAATTTAAAATATAGATATTACGTAAATAGAAAGTATAACAAATGGAAATATACAATTTAAAGAAAATGGAAAATATCCATTAAGATTTAAACATATATCTTAAAATGTAAGATAGAGCTATTAAGTAAATAAAAAGTACAAGAAATGGAAATAAATATACAGGAAAATAAATAATAAGTAAATAATGTAAATATATGATATATGAATTATATATATAATAATAAGTAAATACACAATTTTTTTTAAAAAATGGAAAAAGTTCATTAAGCATTAAACATCTATCTTAAAATGTAAAATATATAATATAAGTAAATACACAATTTTTTTTAAAAAATGGAAAAAGTTCATTAAGCATTAAACATCTATCTTAAAATGTAAAATATATAATATAAGTAAATACACAATTTTTTTTAAAAAATGGAAAAAGTTCATTAAGCATTAAACATCTATCTTAAAATGGTAGTAAATTATATAAAAATGGAAATACCACATTAAACAAAAAAAGTAAAAAAGTATAGTTTTCAATCAAGAAAGTCCATTTAAAATTCATTATTCCATCAACATCAACCTCACACTATCAAGAAAAACTTCAAAGCACTCGAGCAAAAAAAATGGTTTCACCATCAACTCTTGCCGTCCCAAAAACCTTTAAAGACCTTGAAGAAGATTTTTTATAACAACGAACCTTTTGTTAGGTGAATTAATTTTTGGGAAACCCCGCAACTTCAAAAAGCCAAACTTATTAATGAGAATTGAATTGCTTTTCATAGACTCAAAGATATTCTTACAAATTTAAATTAATCTAATCCATAATTTTATTGTTAATATTCATACTAACTCTTTCATGATCAAACCATTACAATTAATAACCATTCAAGCGTTTATCCCGAAACATTTTTTTTCTCGCCGAATCAGGTATTGGTTCATGTTGGTTTAGTATTGTTTTATGCTAAAATTGTACTTACATGGCCAAAGAGATCAACCATCTTTTTACGGATCGATCGATTGTTGAGCATGTGGTCGATCTGAAAATACTTTGCAGTTTAATTAAATATCTAAAACATTTATTCCAACACTCAACAGATAGTTTTACTAAATATGATAACTAGATAGCCAACAAATTTACAAAAAATATTTAAATAGTAAAAAACATGTTAATTTAACGTGTTAAAATTTAAAAATAAATTTTGATTATGACATACATCTTAACATTTATATAAATATATATCATAATCTAAATATAAATAATTTAACAACTTAAATTAGAAAAAAATAAAAATCTCGGGCGTAGCCTGGGTTAATCCCTATTCTATACTAATAAAAAAGACCTTTTGAGGCTCTATTGAGCGTATACATCAGCAAAAAAAACTTTTCCCAAAAGATGACACGTGGCATAAAATATAATTTTACATTTTAATATTACTAATTTTCGAAAATTATAAATAATAGGTAAACATACAACATAAAAAATAGAAAAACTACATTAAACATATGTAAAATTACCGTTTTTCACTTAAAAAAAGACGGTTTATCTCCATAATGTAATATTACCGTTTTATTAAAAAATACAAAACACATTATATATAATTTCGAAAATAATAAATATATGTAAACATACAACATAAAAAATGGAAAAACCACATTAAACATATGTAAGATTACTATTTTTCACTAAAAAAAAAGATGGCTTATCTCCATAATGTAACATTACTATTTTATAAAAAAAAACATTATATATAATTTCGAAAATAATAAATATATGTAAACATACAACATAAAAAATGGAAATACTACATTAAACATATGTAAGATTACCATTTTACATTTTTTATTTTTAAAAATAGTATGTAAACATACTAACATAAAAAAATGAAAAAACTACATTAAACATATATAAGATTACCATTTTTCACTAAAAAAAACCGCTTATCTCCATAATGTAACATTACCATTTTATAAAAAACGAAAAAAACATAAATATAACTATTTGACTATTTGTCCAATCTCTTATATTAAACATTGCCGTTTTACATTAAAAAAGGAAAAAAAAACATTAAGATTTAAACATCTATCTTAAATATAAAATATAGATATTAACTAAATATAAAGTATAAGAAAGATAAATACTCAATATGTAAAAAAATAAATAATAAGTAAATATTATAAATATATAAATATATGAATTATATATACAATAATAAGTAAATGCACAATTTTTAAAATATGGAAAGAGTACATTAAATATTAAACATCTATCTTAAAATGTAAAATATAGATATTAAGTAAATAAAAAGTATAAGAAAAAGAAATACATAACTTAAAAACAATGGAAAAAGTATATTATTTAAACATCTATCTTAAAATGTAAAATATAAATATTACGCAAATAGAAAGTATAAGAAATAGAAATACACAATATAAAGAAAAATAAATAATAAGTAAATATTATAAATATATAAATATATGAATTATATATACAATAATAAGTAAATGCACAATTTTTAAAATATGGAAAGAGTACATTAAATATTAAACATCTATCTTAAAATGTAAAATATAAATATTACGCAAATAGAAAGTATAAGAAATAGAAATACACAATATAAAGAAAAATAAATAATAAGTAAATATATGATATAAATAAATATGCAATTTAAAAACGGAAAATTACATTAAAATTTAAAAATATATCTTAAAATTTAAAATATAGATATTACGTAAATAGAAAGTATAACAAATGGAAATATACAATTTAAAGAAAGAGGTTTTTGCCAAAACTAACCCACAACTTGATTTTAACCCCAAACCTATATCCAAACTTGAATCAAATGCAAAACTAACCTAAAAGCCTAGTGAAATTACAGCTCAGCCCCTCGTGACCAAACAAAAAAACAGAAGTCATTTTTACGAATATAGCCCTAGTAAATCGTCTGAGTCGAAGAAAAAAGTTCATTAAGCATTAAACATCTATCTTAAAATGTAAAATAATATTAAAATATAAAATTATTAGTAAATAGAAAGTATAAGAAATAAAAATACGTAAATAAAAAATATTAGAAATGGAAATAAACATTTTTAAAAATGGAAAAAGTACATTAAGATTTAAACATCTATCTTAAAATGTACATCTATCTTAAAATGGTAGTAAATTATATAAAAATGGAAATACCATATTAAACAAAAAAAAATAAAAATGTATAGTTTTACATCAAGAAAATCCCTTTAAAATTCATTATTCCATCAACATCAACCTCACACTATCAAGGAAAACTTCAAAGCACTTGAGCAAAAAAATAGTTCCACCATTAACTATTGCAGTCCCAAAAACCTTTAATGACCTTGAAGAGATTTTTTATAACAACGAACTTTTTGTTAGGTGGATTCATTGTTGGAAAACCCACAACTTCCAAAAGCCAAACTTATTTATGGGAATTGAATTGTTTTTCATAGACTCAAAGGTATTCTTACAAATTTAAATTAATCTAATCCATAATTTTATTGTTAATATTCATACTAACTCTTTCATGATCAAACCATTACAGTTAATAACCATTCAAGCGTTTATCCAGAAACACTTCTTTCCTCGCCGAATCAGGTATTGGTTCATGTTGGTTTAGTATTGTTCTTGGTTTATTAACCGGTTTAGGATGGTCCTATTGTAAATATAATTTATATTGGTTTAGCATATATTATGCTTAAAATAAATTAAATTAAATAATAGTATTATTATGCTTAAAATATAATTTTAGACAATTTTCAAATATAGTTTACAGAACATTATAGGTGATGAATTTAATTTATTAAATTCGTTTATTACTTAAAACTAAGTTTTTTTAAAAATATACTGAGTTATAAATATCAATGCTCGATTGGTGAGTATAACATGAAGACAAAAATATAAATATTTCATTTTCAAGAAAAGAAATTCAGCTTTTATTCAGTTACTCAATATATAATATCTTAAATTATTTTT
>NC_027750.1:47050521-47065924 GCF_000695525.1 Brassica oleracea var. oleracea | reverse complement strand
GACCATCTTTTTACGGATCGATCGATTGTTGAGCATGTGGTCGATCCGAAAGTATTCTGCAGTTTAATTAAATATCTAAAACATTTATTCCAACACTCAACAGATAGTTTTGCTAAATATGATAACTAGATAGCCAACAAAATTACAAAAAAATATTTAAATAGTAAAAAATATGTTAATTTAACGTGTTAAAATTTAAAAATAAATTTTAATTATGATATGCATCTTAACATTTATATAAATATATATCATAACCTAAATATAAATAATTTAACAACTTAAATTAGAAAAAAATAAAAATCCCGGGTGTTGAGAATAAAAGTTGAGGCTATAAGCCATCGAGAGCGTCCACGTAGGATTTAAAACCACCAATCTTATTATGACACATAAACATTTTAGTTTGCTATTTGTAAAAATGTCAATATTAACAAAAATCGTTTAGTTCAAAATAAAATATAAATCAATTTAAATATGGTAAATTTACAAACGTCAAATAATTATATATATGTTAACTTAATATAAAATATATTTTCGAAAATCAACATAAAATATCTTACAAATATAATAATTAACTTAAACATGCAAGATATTTAAACAATTAGAACCATAAAAACTAAAAACACGTGATTTTTTTAATTTAGGTTATATGCTATTGAATATAATCAATAATATGATTTAAAACACATAGGATTTAAAACAACTAATCATAAAATGACAAATCATTATTTTAGTTTAATATTTTCAAAAATATAAATATTTCCAAAAATTTGTTTATTTCAAAATAACATAGAAATCAATATAAAATAAGAAAACCTAACAAAAGTAAAAAGATTATATATAAGTTAACTGAATATATAATAAATTTTTCGAAATTTGTTTTTTAAAAAATGTAAGGCTTTCAAACAATTATAACTATAAAAATTCAAAACATGTAATATTAATAGTTATTAATAAATTAACAAAATTTATAACCAATATCAAACAAGGTAAGTTAACAAAAATAAAATATTAATAATAAATTAACTTAATATAGAATATATTTTTCGAATTTTAACATAAAAATAAAATACAATATAATAATAATTAATTAAAAATGCAACACTTTGAAAAATTTATAGGTAAATTAATTTAACTCATGATTTTTCAAATTTAGGCTATATGCCAATGAAAATCTATGCTATATAAAATTTGAGCCTAAAATCCGCCATTGACGTTAACATAGGATTTTAAACAGCCATATATAATTTGACAAATCATTTGTTTTCATTTATTATTTTCATAAATGTTAATATTTCCAAAAATTGTTCATTTCAAAATAGAACATAATCCAATATCAAATTTTTTTTTTTTTTTTTTTTTTTTTTTTTTCATCAGCATTACAGACTCATGTTGACTCTGTGAACCAAACCGGGTGAGCTGAATCCATGTGAACGACAAAAGACGATTGCTTCCTAGCACTGCGTGCCAGACTATCCGCCTTTGAATTTTGCGTCCGTGGTACATAGATAATGTCTGCTCTTATGAAGCTCTCTTTCAGGATCGTGATGTCTTCTAAATAATTTGCAAAAGCTGGTCATTCTTCAAATATCAAATTAGTTAAGTTAACAAAAGTAGAATATTATAAATAAGTTAACTTAATATATAAAATATTATTCAAAATCTAACATAAAAATATAAATACAAAATAATAATTAATTTAAAAATGCAAGACTTTCAAAAAATTATAAGTAAATAAATTTAACTCAGGATTTTCAACTTTTAGGCTATATGATAATGTAAATATTCACATATAACATGTATTATGTATAAGTTGAAGGTATAAATAATTGAAAATGTTCACATAATATTTTTTAAAATACCAAAAATATGCGAAATATCATTTATTTACTATATAAAAGTTGATACTATGAGTTATTAAGAGTATACACATAGGATTATAAAAGACCAATCAAAATATAAAAAATCATAATTATATTTTACTATTTTTTAAAATGTTAAAATTTCCAAAACTAATTATTTCAATACAAAATAGAATTGAACATCAAATAAGGCAAACTAATAAATAAATCATTAAAAAGGAAATAAATTATATGTATACTCAATATTTGGAAATTTAACAAAAACATTAACTAAAATAAAATAAAATATAAAGAATACACGATTTTTAACTTGCAAGAACACAAAATAAAGTATACAATTAAAAATAAAATTTCAAAAGTGTATTTTCAAAATTAATTAGAGATCAACATCAAATGTATTTTCTTTAATAATATCCAAATCAAAGAATTAACAAGGAACACATAAAAAAAATATAGAGTTTAAAATGAATGATGAATAACATTGAATGAAAATGAAAAACATCCGCGATGGAAAGTATCCATACAAGTCAAAGACAAAATCTGATAGAAAAAAAATGCATCAGAGCAAACAATACCAGATATATTAGAGAATAATTTCAAACTACATGATGAATTCTTATTGAGAAGCTCTCTATTGAGTTATGTCGAAGAAAATATTTAGAGTACAATGTTTATAAGATAGATGAAAAATAAAGAGCTTAAGAAATCATGTCAAATAAGTTAGTTAATAATTTAAATAAAATTTATGACTAACACCAACAATAAATTAGCATGAAAGATAACATAAAAATGATAGAAAGAACAATCAATATGAATTTATCAATATAACTATAATATCTAAGTATTATAATCAACAAAATAAAAACATACAAATTTACAAATTTTGAACATTTAAAAAAAAAATTATAATATATTGTAATAATCATCAGTATTTAGAAACTATAAAAAAAACAATTATCAAAATCATGTAATAGTTTTAAAAGAATCTTAAAAATCTTCATGTAAACTCCAAAACAAACAAATATTAACTATTATACCAGAAAGTAAATTATAATATATTATAATACGTTATACGATCATACAAGCTTCACTACAATACAAATAATCAACTGAATAAAGTAGAAGATAAATTTAATACTTTGGATTCTCAATATTATTAATTCAATAAATAAAAATGTTAGATAACATTTGTTAAATTCATTATATTACTTTACTTTCTATATTATATTACAAAGGCAGTTTAATATTAACTAAAGTTCATCAAAATATTTATAATGATTAAATTTTAAATATAATATTATACTATCTTATATATATATATAACAATCACATATTAATTGTAAAGTTTTTATGATTACAAAGCAAAATTAGATATTATGCATATAGTTCAATTGTTTATGTTATACAAATATAATATATGTAAAATGTATGATAAATATAATTTATTACAAGTTTACATGCATCAAGCAATTTATACAATATTTTAAAATACATATTAGTATTTTTCAAAAATTATGAATATGTTTATAAATATAATTATTACATTTATAAATACAAATAACTAAATAGCTAATAAGAGAGTATAGTTATAAATCAACTAAATAATAAAATCAACAAATCATATTTCAGATAAGAAATTATATAAATAAATGAAATAATTAGTTTTTAAGTTATTATAAACATAAATTAAATTATTAATACAGGATTCGCGCGTAGCGCGAGTATAAAATCTAGTCCTAAATAAAGCATGTGAATGCCAGAGAATAAAGAGGTGCGAAGCGTTTAGGAAGTTAGAAGTAATATTAAATATTTTGATCAAAACAAGAAGTAATATTAAAGAGTCAATTAGTTAGAAATCCATAAACAGTAAATGTGTGAGAACTAAAGTACATAAATAATATGTGCAATTACTTTTGAAACCCTCTCGTAAGTATTGTACAATTTTTAAAAGTAAATAAAAATCTCATTTTTTCTCTCATTGTCGTTTTCTTCTTCCTCCACCTTCATTCTCATCTTCTTCCTTGCTTTGTTTTTTTTTTCTTTTCTTTTTTTTTCAGGCCCGGGCATTTTAACCTGGATCCGAAGACCCGAACCGGAACCGATCCAAAAATACCCGAACCGGAACCGGACCGAAAATTTACAAGTACCTTTTGGGTCTAAATTTTTTTTACCCTAAAGAACCAGAACAGAAAAGAAACCGACCCGAATAGACCCGGACCCAAAAAGAACCGATTTGTACCCGACTTAAAAACATGTATATCTAAAACTATGATGTTTTTGTGTTCTATTTTATATATATTATTTTATGATTTAGTTGAAATATATTTTGTTAACAACATTTGTTATTATTTTTTAACATTTTTAAAGTAATATAAAGCTTTAAAATGTAAAATTTAGAGTTTTAAAAGGTTTTATTTTAATTATTAATAGTTTCATTTAAGTTGTTTTGTAAAATTTTAGATATATATGACAAATATTCAACTAAAGTTGATGGAATTTGGTATATCATGTCCTTTTCAGATCCTAAATACCCGAACCCGACCCAGATCCGATATAGACCCGAAAAATTATTGGTATTTTATGGGTATTTTAATTATAGACCCGAACCGACCCGAACCCGAACCGAAAATTTCTAAGTACCTATTGGATCTAAATATTTAGGACCCGAAAAGACCCGGACCCGAAAAGAACCGACCCGAACCCGACCCGAAGATCCGAACACCCAGGCCTTTTTTGATGAATCTAAAAAATGGAAGAAGATGTGTTCGACGGTTAATGTTTAAATACATAAAAACTAATTGTTACAACATTACAATCTTTAAAAATATTTCACATTAGATATGGTGGATAAATTAATTATTATACAACATTATATATATATTAGCCGTTCAATACTGAATTTAAAAGACTTAACCAAAAAAAAAAAAATTGTTATAAATTAATAGATATGCCGGATAAATATTTTTTATATATAATTAAATATGTTAGTCATATAACAATGAAGCTAAAAATTAATTTAAAATTATATGTAAAATATATAAAATGTTATGATATTAAATATGTATCGGGTTAACAATTCCGAAAATCAATTGAAAATACATATAAAGTGTAAATGATTGTTATATGTTATTAGATATATTTCCATTTTTTAGAGAAATGTAAAACTTATTTAAAGTATATCCGGTTAGAATCTGTGTGTTAAGTCATTTGATTATGTTATGAGCCATTAAAGTACAAAGATTGATTACAGAGCCAAAGTAATGAAGGCGATTTCTGATAGTTCATATAAGTACACGTACTGAATATAATCGTAATGGTATCCATGCAGCTCGAAACTGGTTTCTCCCTATTCCAACTGCACAAGAGAGAGAAAAGAGAGAGAAAATTAGTGTTTCTGATTTAATTTAAATAATAGAGACAACAGAGTAATTGCAACTTAAAAAAATTGTGGGAAACAACTAAAATGTGTATATAGCTAAATACACTATAATGCTTGTGTGTATAGTCTATTAAATATTTTGATTCTGATTAAACTTTTTGTTTTTTGTTTTGGGTAAATCCCGTAAGGTTGTCAAATTCTCATAGGATGATGGGCCAAAAGAGGGGTTGGCGTTCATGTACCTGTTCGGGTTCGGATCGGGTATTTCAGATTTTTGGGTATTTCGGTATAGAGGTGGAGAACCCGTTCAAGTATTTCTGTACTTCGGATCGGGTTCGGATATTTTTAGTTCGGATTCGGTTATTTTGGATCGGGTTTGGATATTTAGATTTTGAAAGAAAAAAAATTAAAACTAAATTTTATTTTTCAAGTTTCTTGTATTTAAAAATATAACTTTCACTTAACTGATTTTTTATTTTTTAATAGATTGAATGATTAATAGATCTGGACATAACATTTTAAAACTAAAAAGACACTAATTTGATAATTGTTTTTAAATTTCAGATGTAACTTTTGTTAATTTTTGAAACAAAAAACTTGACATGCATTTTAAGTGAGTAGCAAATCATTTCTTCCGTAAGTATATGTATATTATATAAACTTAAAGTATGTGTAGTATCAATATAAATATTTTAAATAAAATGAGATATATAAACTAGAATTATAAGGTTAGTAATACATATGTTCAGTTATCTTCGGATATCCATTCGATTCGGATATTACCCGTTCGGGTTCGGATATCCAATCTCTCCTAATTCAATACCCTTTCGGGTATTTTGCTACTTCGGTTCTGATTTCGGTTCGGATTTTTCGGATCAGTTCGGATACAGTTTCGGGTATCGGGTAAAATGTCCACTCCGAGGCCAAAAATATCAAATAGAAAGTTAAAAAAACGGATAGGTGATATTGGGGTAAATCTAATAAAGCTAGAAAATAATATTAAATCCTTTATTTTGATAGAACCTTTTGTTTTTGTTTTTGTTTTATATTGGGGTGAATCTGAGAAGGTTGTTAACTTTTGATAGGCTCCTCATGGGTCAAAAATGTCAATTACAAGCCACAAGGTTTAAAAACGTTGATACCAAAAAAGGTTAAAAACGTCGCCCAGCCCATCGTACAGATTAGCAAAAATGTATGTTTTATGGAAAAAATAGATTAGAGGTTGATCCGCGCGTCGGTATTGGTTATTTAATTTTTATAAATTTATTTTTTATGATTAGTGTTATAGATTTTAGATCTGTCGCCATAAAATTAATTGTTTTTAAAAGATCTAGATTAAATCGAGTAATATAGTTATTTTTGGTACAAATATTTCGAACCCTTTTCAGAAACATTAGTTATTTTGATATTTTTAGATTCTTATGCATCAAAACCGAAACATCTAAACCCGAGAAGGCCCAACTCGAAACCTACACATAAATTTATAATATCCAAGGAGGAAAAATTGCAAACCCAAAAAACTTTGATACCCGAAAGAAACAATTCTTAACTGAATGGGTACCCAAGTGTCCAAACCTAACTGGTTCTATAAACAAATAAAAAAAATTAGTTCTATCTGTTTGGCTAAATTAAGTGAAATAAAAAAACAAATTTTAGTAAAATAGTTATATGGTATGAAAAATTAAGTGGCAATATATGCAATACGTTTTTATTATTTTGATTTAAGTTATTATTTTGTTCACATAAACTATGTCTTTGAATTATGTGTTTGGCTACGTAATTTTTCACCGATTGAAATTAAGATAAAAATAGTAAAATAGACTAAACCGAAGTTTTAACCATATGCCAAATTCTACGTAATTTTATAAATGGTATAAAGGTAATGTTGATTAACTAATAAATAAAAATCTACAATATTTTTATTATGGTAATATAATTAATGATGTGATGTATTGTTAAAGTAATATAATTAATAAGTAGCTAAGATGAATGAAAATAATGAATAAAAGATGTAATAAATCTGTTGAAAATAATGTTAATTCTATAAGTGAAATTAATAAAATGACACTATACTTCTTTTTTATACTGCTATCCATGTTTCCAAACAACATTATTTTTTTTATATTGTTATCCTTGTTTCCAAACCATTCACAAATGCACTTCAGTTTTAATAATATAGATAAATGAAATTAATATAATGACACTATACTTCTTTTTTTATACTTCTATTCATGTTTCCAAACAACATTATACTTCTTTTTTTATATTGTTATCATTGTTTCTAAACAATTCACAAATGTATTTCAGTTTTAATAATATAGATATATTTGTTTCTTAAAATAAATTGTAAACCATTTTTCTTGACTATTAATATGTTTCTTATATATATATGTATAACCGCTTCTAGTTACAGATTTAAACATCAAAAAGAAAATAGTGGTAGTAGTAAATATGTTTTTCATGTATATAAGAATTTATAAAAAAGTTATGCATCATCATGAATATATGCATATTCTTTACCAGTTAAGATTGTAAGAAATTAAAAATATAATGTTAATTATATGGTCTAGAAGAATTTGTACATAGTACCCTTCATGAAACTTGGCTCCAATAAGTCTATCAATGTGCAGATACATGTGATTTTAGTTTGTGTTGGGTGTTTCTTATGATGACAAAAGTCATATTTATAGAGGTTTTGAAGACATTTATAGAGTTTCATGATTCAAAAAGAACTTTATTATTGCATTAATTGAATTAAATATCCAATTTGGTTGCAGGTTTCAACGTAATCTACTCAAAATTATATATATATTGATTTCATAAAAGAAAATTTCATAAATATAAGATTCATATTTAAAAATATATAGTTTCCTTTTAAAACATAATCTCAAACAACACAATAGATATTTTGAGATAGTTTTTCAAAATTGAATTTTAATTTTACATTCTTTTTCTGTTAAATTGGTTTCCAAATAGAATATATATAAAGGAAATGTTAGTAAAAAATAAAACGTGATATTATATATATATATATTGGATTTCTTAAAGGAAAATTCACAAAACATAATTTGTTTTGAAAAATATTTTTTTTCCTTTGAAACATAATCTCAAAGAACATAATAGATAATATAATTAGAATTTAATTTAGTTTTCTATCAACCAGTGTTTTAAATAAACAAAAGAAAAAAAAATCTTTTAACTAACATAATTAATAGCTTTAATGAACTAAAATATTATTCATAGTTACATAACTAAGATAACATAAGTTGATATATTTTAATAAATAAAAATACAATACTATGTTGGGGAAATTTTAGGTTTACCACTTTCTTGATACCACTTTTGATTTTTACCACCACTAAAGAGACATTTTCAAAAATACTTTCATCATTAAGTGATAAAAGATTCTTATACCCTTGTTATCTATATATATATATATATATATATAGAATAAATCATTATTTAAATAAAAAATTTAAGAAAAATAATGTTTTCGAATTATAATTTTTCAAATTCGAACTTTTTTATAAATTTTTTGTTTTTTGAATTTTTTTTTCGAAATATTTTTTTTTTAAAATTTCTTTTTGAAAATCGAAAATTAAGTTTGAAACTATTTTTAAAATTTTTTTTATATATTTTAAGTATTTATTTATATATTTATTAGAATCCTAAATTTCATAGAATAAATCATTATTTAAATAAAAAATTTAAGAAAAATAATGTTTTCGAATTATAATTTTTCAAATTCGAACTTTTTTATAAATTTTGTTTTTGAATTTTTTTTTCGATTTTTTTTTTTAATTTTTTTAATTTTTTTTTTTTGAAAATCGAAAATTATGTTTGAAACTATTTTAAAATTTTTTTTTATATATTTTTAAGTATTCATTTATATATTTATTAGAATCCTAAATTTTACATTTCAAAAACCCTACCCCACCCCTCAACTCTAAACCCTAATTCTAGATTAGTTAACCCTAGAGGTATAAGTGTCTTTTACCCTTCATTAAAAGTGAGGATAAAAGCGATTAGTGTAAATATGAAAAGTGGTAATATGAATGTGGTATTTGTGGCAATTTCCCTACTATGTTATTATTAAAAGTGAGATTTTCTTACTATTTTTTATTTTAATTTTAAATTTATTTTCATTTTTATTTTCATTTGTAAAATTGAATAGATAAATAAAAAAAGTGTTTGGAAAATATAATAGATTGTATGTTTGGTTTGGTTATACAACTCCAAACCTATCAATTCTTCATCTTCTTTTTATTTTTATATTTTTCAAGATAAATATTAATCTTAGTACATATAGATTTCAACCAATTTTAATCTAAGAAATTTCAAAAATATATTAGTCTTAGTATAATAATTAACAACACTTTAGTATAATAACTAACAAAATTAATCTTAGTATATTTAAAAATAATTGGGTTTAATACAAAAACATTCTTGCAATCTAATGTACATATAATAAAAATAACCAAATCAATCATGTATGATAACCGAACTGACTAAATATTCTATATTAAATCACAAGTCTAACTAAATATAAAATAATATTATTTAAAATGACACTTTATACATTTACATTATAAAATAATTTAAATGTAGTCCATATATTAATTAGTTATAATAATTTATTTTACTTGGTAAATATTTATATCCGTACATGCGTACGAAAAAAATCACCAGTCTCTTCTATATAGATAACTAGGGGAGGTCCGCGCTACGGGCGGGATTCGATGGATTAGTTTTTTAAAATATTTAATTTTGTGTAAATTTTATTTAAGTTGAGTTGTGCGTGATTATGATCATGTTGTTTACAACAAATTTCAACTACATAACTTAAAATTATCGAATTCTTATTGTTTTTGTTGTTTAAATACTAAATTGTTAGCTTTTATAGAGTTCAGTTTTATAACACTATAAAATTCGTAAATCAATCGGATTTGGTCAAAAGAGAATGAGACTGCGTTTTATAATACCATTGTATCCTTTTGTTGCGAGGATATATAAAATAGAGGAGAATAATGTTTTATTTAGAAGAACTCTTTGTCAAAGTTAATATAGTTGTTTTGTAGAATGTTGGTAATTGTTATTATTAAAAAATTTAGTTGTTTTTTTGCCTTTGTTTGTTTTTTTTGGGTTGGTTATATTTGTTTATATATTATGTAATTAATAGTACTAATAAGTTTAGTAATAAGGAAAATATGGAGATATAAGAAACAAAAAGAAAAGACAGTAAATGCGACAAATGTATTATTTTAAATGGAAAAATTGAGTACAACTTATTGTACGTGAGAATGAAAAACATTTCGACTAAAATATTATGTCTTGACATATAGACCATCTTATGTTCATTCGGATCCAGTCAATTATCACATTATGCATTGGTGATGATAGATATGGTTGCATTGCAATGAATTTATAACCTGACCTTTTACAATCTTGTCAATGCATGCAAAATTCATCTTCTTCTGCCGGTGGGGGTGCTCTTCTCTCAGCAAGCAGGTTTGCTGTAGATATTGATGGTGAGATCTCTCTTGGCATTCTATCTGTTGGTTATGTTTTTGAGTCAAATGAAAGAGCATATTTTGGTTCCGGGTCCATGTTTATTGGTATAGAGGTGAAGTAATTCCATATTCTATCTTCATGTATTTATGAGGTCACACATCTGGGGTTTTACGTTAGGTCATGGCCTCTTCTTGATACATATAGTTACTATGATGTAGAGGTTTTTTATTTATTGTTTGCGACTTTGCGTTATTTGTATTTATGAAAAAGTAACATTGAGATATGGATATTATTAGATGAACATATATCAATTAAACCTATTCCTGATAAATTTTTAGTAAATTATTTGTATGTTGTTAATAAAAATAGTAGATAATTTTAACATTATATAACGTTATTTTTGTTTTTAGAATAAGCTTTTGTTTGTTCAAATATAACATAGAAGGCTTTCTAATTTACATATGATAAGCAATAACTGACCAAATATAAAATATTATTACGTCTTCTTGAAGCATGTGATCCGTTAATTTGGGGTCATGTTTTGATTCTAATTTTATTATTAATCATTATTCTATTAATTGTTATTGTTAGTTGTATTTTTCAATAAGTTACATTGTATGTAGTATCTTTATATATAAAGAAGGCTTTGCTTCTTTCCCAGGATGTCCAGCTCAGATGTCACGTCACAAATTCGATTCGCGAGCATTTGACACATGTCACACTTTAATGAAACGCATAGTTTCATAATTCGTCTTCCTCTAGGCCTCCGTTTGGGCTTCGCAACACGCTTTGAATTTAAGGCCCAAAGACCATCGAATTTGGTAGGAACCCTAATCCGGGTTGGAGCGCATCTTCATGTTCTTCGCTTCTCTCATCGGCGGAAGGAACGATTCGGATTTCTGTAACGCTATGTGTTGTGATTTTCCGTCTTAAATCCTCTTAATTAGCAAGCCCACTCCAAGACCTTTCGATTGCGTTGTTCGTCGGCGAAATCGTGTATAAATATCTCTCTTATGCTAATCGCGATATCCACATCTCTCTTCTACACATCTCATTCATATTCATATTTATATGCTCATCTATGTTAATGGCTAACTCGCGTGTTTTTTTCCGATCTGAAATCTGGGCGGTGCTCATCCGTTGTAGAGGCCAGACTGCTTCGATTCTGGGAGGTTAGGAATGTTAAGCGTGGTGGGAGCTTAAGTGGATGGATTTGCTCATGGTGGATGTTAATGTGAGTGGTTTTTTCTGTTCTCTTTTTGTACCAATCGTTCTGGTTTCATATCAACAGTCGTACCATTATTATTCCTCTGTGAGCTCTAGGCTGTTTATGTGGTTGATATTGTTCCGGTAAACCTGATCGTGTCCTACTTTTCAAATTTCCTTTGTTTTTTTTTTGTTGTTAGAAAAAAATAAAATATTGCTGGTCTGATCTATTATTCTCTGCGGACTGTAACGTGATTGTTAATATATAAATAGATTTTGGTTTAGTATTGATCTGGTTGTTTGGTAAAGATTTTGGTTTCCTGTTATGTAGAGTCGGTACTGATAATCTGTTGAAATTTACACCGTTGATTCGCACTGATAGATTCCTAACTATGTTTCAGGCAACC
Source organism: Brassica oleracea var. oleracea (assembly GCF_000695525.1). Lineage (NCBI taxonomy): Eukaryota > Viridiplantae > Streptophyta > Magnoliopsida > Brassicales > Brassicaceae > Brassica > Brassica oleracea. The sequence goes on along the minus strand of NC_027750.1, from coordinate 47,053,562 downwards.
ATGATGCTAGTGACGATCAGTTCAAGCCTTCTCCCACAATACCGGGAGAGACTCATTGCCGGAACAATGTTTTCCATGTCCGGTTTTGATGTCTCTAGATGTGCACAGAGCTTCCGGCTCACGAGTCTTCTCTGTTGATCAGGTTCAACGAGAACACCATTTTCGAGGAGATAACTGATCCATATCCCCCTTGCCCGAGGAAGCATTTCGGTTTCGTAACCATTCTGAGATGATTGGTTTAGCCAATACAAACATTCAATTGCCAGGTATATTGCTCCCAATTGACACGTACCTCTTATATTGTTGAACTTCTGTGTGTAAAGAGTATGGTCTGTTTATATTTGTAAGAAAGTGATATATATCTCATACTTTATGTAGACGTCATAGGTGAAATACTTGGTGTGAAAAGCATCAGTTTAGTCTAAAGACATACAGCCATTGAGTTATTGACCTTTCTTACACTTACTGAAAACATGGTTTACAAATTATACTCTGTTTATAGACGCTATCCTCTGTTTTGCAATTTACATTTCGTAGACCAACGACTCTGTCGTCTAATAAAGTAAACCAACTCCCGATTTGATGAAACCATCATAAAGACACAAACCCAAAGTCTACTAAACGTTTACATACACATAGCCCAAATCACATATTGTACGTGCTTCAAATACTTTAATATATCGGTGGAATTAACCATACTCCCTTATTGATACAACAATAGAAATATATATGTTTTAAATGAAATTTTATTCAACAATAAAATAGTTTTAGTTAAAATGAATAAGTTGTTTTTTAATATCGCATAATTTATTAGTTTAAAAGAAAATATGGAAAAACAAATTAATACATGAAACAAAAATATAACTAAGAGAAAGTAACTTTGCTCTAATAACTCTAATTCTAAATTTAAAAACCTATGTGAATTACTGCTGTATTTAAACAAAAAAAAACATCAAAAGAAAGTAAATAATTTTATTTATAAAATTTTATTACAATTAGACAAATTTATAATTTGTAAAATGAAGAATAAAGTACATAGATAAAATTGTTGTAAAACAATTATGAACCTTATTTTCATTTTAAATTAAAATTAAAATCAAATTTAACATATTAATAAATTACGATGCCTATGTATTTATTCATCAACTCCTCTGGATCAGTTTCATATTTTCCCCCCATAACTGGTACGTTACATAACAAATAAAAATAATAGTAATATTAATAAAGAACACAAAGTAACTAATTACTACATCCATAATATTGCTAGGTGGAAAAAAAAAACCCGCTACTTCTGACAGAAAATTTTATATATATATATATATATACAATTAATTTATACAATATAGTTTCAGAATCTCATATATGTATTCCAAAAAAAAACATATCAAAGAGCAATATCAACTATCCCTAATATCAAGCATTCAAACGATAAATATGCAAACAGAATCTACGCAATTAATGCTGATTGCAACGTACCATGCAACTCAAAAACTCATTGCGGTATAAAGTTATACCTAATACCTACTGCACACGTATATCACACGATTAACCACTACAAAAACAACCAAAAGAAACACAAAGAAATGAATCCCTCTCCCAATCTCCCAGCCGCCTTATCTCATCAGGATTCAAACGACGTCAGAGGTAAAACCAAAGCGAGAACAGCTCAGATGAAGACACATCTGACATATCACCAGCATCCTATTTCAAAAAACCTTAACCTAGAATATAATACTTTGCATCCGAACCACTGAGGATGGCGATTGAACACAAATACTTAATGGAGCTGTGCTTGGAACACCATAACCCTGAAGCACACTATATTGAAGGTATAAATCAATATTTCTTCCATACCAACCCAAGCAAAGCACTAGATTATCTACGACAGTCAGCTCAAGGAAAACATGATAAGGAATGGAAACTTGAATCAGGGGAAAAAGATTTTAGACACCCTAAAATGGGAACAAACGTTAACTACATCCAACAGCTGCTGGAGAAAGATAAAAAAAATACTCAGTGATTACAAAATTACTCTGGAGGACATGTATCTAACCAACATGGACAGGCTCAAACCCCCAAGAAGCTGCGATCTCCAAAAAAAAAAAACATCTGTGCAAGAAATGTACTACTTTTTAAGAGTTCAGATGTTTGTGGATTATATTGCTTATAGATAGCAAATTATATTATTATATTCTTTTCTTTTCTTTTCGAGACATGAGACAGTTATTATTTGTGTTCAGAGTTCAACAATTCCAAATTTTGTGTATCTACCAAATACTTATCAAATAAAAACAAATCTCGAAAAATATATCAAATTCGAATACATATGCCTTTCTCAAACAAATGTAAAAATATGAAACAACCAATGTTTATTATACATATACTTTATATGTTGAAATTCTTTTATAATCCACATCCCGTCCGTAGGGCGGACCGAACCTAGTTTTAATATAAGCGAGTGCTTAGATGCACGCTGGTAATTTATTCTTTTATAAGTTTTAATAGTGTTAAATACTAAATAGTACTTTATTTTCGGGGGGTTGTATTTATTTATGAGTTTTTTAGTAAGCATATAAAAGTTGGTAAGCCGTATTAATATTTGATGTTCGGATACAAACACATGGGCAGTGTGTATAAGAATATATAGTGACGTATACGTACAATCTCATGTTATGATATCTATATCTATATTATTAAAAGAGAAGTACTCATTTGAAAATGTTCTTACTTCGTTGATTAAACTCTCTATTTTTTTTGCTTGTCTTTTTCGGTTGTATTTATGAAATATCCTAAAACGAATAAAACTGTCTAATTTATTACTTGTCTTTTCAGTTACATTAATGAAATATGTTTAAATGAATTTAAACTTCCTATTTTATTGTTTGTCTTTTTCAGTTACCTTAATGAAATATCCTCAAATAAATTTGGACATAATGTCATTTAATCAACCAAAAAAACTCATGAGTTATCCTTACGTGCATAATTTTAATAATGGAGATTTTTAAAAACGTGCATCATTAAAATGTTACCTAAAACATGCA
>NC_027750.1:47027241-47049890 GCF_000695525.1 Brassica oleracea var. oleracea | reverse complement strand
AAAAAATATTGAGTTGCATTTCAAATAAAAAGGTAAAGATATTAAAAATATTCTAATAAAAATATGTAAAATTTAATATAGTTTTAAGGAAATTGTCAAAATAAAAAAATTACACATAAAAAAAATCATGATTTTTGTTAAATGGGTGGATCATTATTTATATGATATCGCACAGGAAAGAAAATTTCTGCTTTTACAATTATCTAATTAACTCTATATACTCATTTTTTTATATTTTTTTATATGATATCACACATTCGTAAAAAAATAGATAGTTTAAGATGCAAAAAAAATATTTACTTAATGAATATAATATGAACGAATATTACAAATACATCATTTAATAAAATAAATAATTAAAAACTGAAAATTCATATCCGCGCTGGTGCGCGGGTCAGGGTCTAGTATTATATTAAAGTAAAATGCTATGAAATCGACATTTCAAAATTAATGGTTTGAACTCTTGGTCTTTTATATTATAGCAGTCTAGAGTTACATAAAAAATGAATACTCAAGTAATATTAATAGAATCATATTCCATTTCAAGCAGTCTTTGAGCTATCCAAATATGAATAAAGATCTTAAATACAAAACAACCGGAGAACGTGATAGATTTTATACAGCTTGTCTGTAACCAAACATAAACTAACCAATATTCAAAGACCAAGTTGTCAACAAAACAGGGGAAAAAAACAGATGCATAAGCATTATTGAAAGCGGAAAATACTGCATCATAACTTCAAGTATCCAATCATCTCCACCAATGCCTTACGTGCCTTCTTCTTAACTTCCGAGGATCCTTGCACCTGACTGCTACCACCAGTCTCCACCTTAGAACGAACCGAGATGGCACCACTGTTGTTGTTTCCATTGTCATCATCGCCTCCCTATTCAGACCAAACTAACCTGTTAATATCTGCATACTGTGAAGCTAACTGACTGTAATATAGTACATGGAACTTACATTGTCAACAAATTGAGAGAGCGGCATACGGTCACCTTCACTAAGGATGCGGGAGTGAAGTTGTATGCACCGACCTTAACCTGGAATGTGTAGGCCTACCGTCCATGCCTGCAACAAATGGAGGTGCCTGAGTGTCCTCCGGGTTCACACCATCACCAGCCTGAGGAAGCAACGGTTGAAGGCAATTTCATGAATAAAAATTCAAGACAAAGATGCATGACAGGCGGAGTAAGAACATACCAAAAGATGGCCAGTTTCATAGGCTCTCATATTATGCAGTTTTGTCATAACCCCATTAAAACAAACAACAATGGACATCTCCACCCGATATCTAGCAGGAAGTTAACAGGTATCAAATCTCAAAGTTGAATATGTGCGTGGACACCAACATTAATGAATGCAAATAAGATTTGTACAAATGGTTAGACCCCAACAGCATTAGTATTAGTACAATGCAGCCAGGTGAAAGCTGAGACAATGCGTTGGAGCTTTTGGTGCAGTTGGAGCAAGAAACGTAGCACAATCCCTTGTCTAGCTTGATACCAGTGACCTTCTCGGTGCAGATGAAATCAATCTCCTACATTCGTTAATCAGCAGCATCAAACTTTAACTTTAATTCATTCTCCTTTCAAATCATAATATATGGTTACTAAACCTGAGAAGAAGCAGATATGACAAATTCATTGAGCTCAGCTATGCTCAGAGATTCCACTTTGGCGTAGCTCTTTAGCAATGGAGCTGCTGATGGAAGCCTGGTGTCTTGGGCAACCAGCCTGTAGAAATAAGTCTCCCCTGCGGTGGTTTCCTTGTCAAAATATATGTGTGTGCCTGAAGTAGCATTCAGAAACAGACGACCTACAAAATAAAAATGATGTTAATGTACTGAGAATAATTAAAAGGCGGACTGTGTGATGCATGTTAAGTTCAAGGAATTACCTCCCACAATTTGGGGGTTGATACTGGTTGCAACCAGAACCCTTGGACCACCTCCCATCGATTAAAGTTGTTTGTGGAGCTTGACAGCCTGTGAGTCGAACAGACTCATAGTCACCGAAACATCACTGATAACATGTACATAAAAAAACTGATCAAAATGTAATACTTTTTAAAGTAGACAAATTAAAATCTAAATGGATAAATATGGAAGAATTAGTAACTTATCCATTTTTATAGTTGCCATCAGACGGTTATTGTTCTGCGGAGGATCGGTGAAAGTGCTCTTCACGGCAGTTATCCCACCGACGATGTCTGTGGGATGATTATTATTAAATAAATAATCATAATAGAAAAATTTACAGATAAGAAGAGCAGTACCTGGAAGCTGAGTGTTTGTGTTGGCAAGACCAAGCAGCGCGCTGTGATCACGGAACCGAAAAGTTTCCACACCTATCGGAATATAGTTAACCCGTCTTCAGATTAGGCGAGTTTCAAGCCGGTTCACATTCACCGTCGCCGGCATCATGGTCGACTAAACATAAAATGATCAGAAAATCTTGTTAATAAAGATTCAACACGACGGATGATCCTATATATAATCAGGAAAATATTAAAAACAATTACTAATCAGTTCCGAAGCTCTAAACAGGAATTGTTGGTATAGAATCACACAATCAAGATCAATAAGAAGTCCTTCTCTTATTCAATCAATTGAGATCACAATCACAATATCAAGTCAATCACCAAAACTCATAAGCTATGTCACATCTTGACATCTTCTTATATAGGAATCAAAGTTTCCTAAACACAATAGGTTTAACATAAAACAATATTTCCTAATCCTTATAGATTTCCATAGCACAATAGGATTAGGTAACTTCAATCTCAAGTTACTTCAAGCTTACTCCAACATTCTCCCCCATAAGCTTGAGCTCAACTTCATTCATATCTTCAACTCCAATCAAGTTTCTCATCTCCTTGAATTTGATCCTTCCAAGCGATTTGGTTAGTATGCCAGCTCTCTGTTCACTTCCGGGCACATGATCAACTTCCACTTGCTCGTTTTCAACACACTCTCGAATAAAATGGAACCTTCTATGTATGTGTTTGCTTCTACCATGAAACACAGGATTCTTTGTGAGTGCTATTGTTGATCTGTTGTCGACTCTGATCATTACTCGCTTGCAAGCTTTATTGAGAACTTCACCAAGCAATTCTTGAAACCAAATGGCTTGCTTTGCTGCTTCAGTAGCAGCCATAAACTCTGCTTCACAGCTTGACAACGCCACAATCTCTTGCTTTGTTGAACACCAAGTTATAGGACTATCTCCAAGGTAGAAAACATGGCCTGTGGTGCTTTTCCCATCATCATTGTCCACATTATGGGAGCTATCACTGTAACCTTCCAGTTTCAAGTTACCACCACGCTTAAACCGAAGACCAAGAGAGCATGTACCACGCAGGTACCTCAAGATTTGCTTCAGAGCAGCTCCATGACACTCCTTAGGTTCTTGCATATACCTACTAAGCACGCCCACGCTGAATGAAAGGTCAGGACGTGTGTGTAATAGGTATCTTAGACAGCCAATGCTCCGGCGATACTCTCTTGCATCAATGTCCTTATCATCAGGTGACTTCGAGAACTTGGCATTCATCTCCATTGGCACATGTGTAGGATTACACGAGCCCATTCCGGTTTCCTCAAGAATCTTCTGTGCGTACCGATCTTGTCTTAACACAATACCATTCTCTCCTTCATAAACTTCTATTCCCAAGTAATAAGTCAACTTGCCAAGATCACTTATCTCAAACTTAGTAGCCATCTCTCTCTTGAACTCTTGTATTACTTCAAGTGATGATCCAGTAACCAATAGATCATCTACATAAACAACCACGACAAGTAGACTCTTGTTTTCTTCCTTTCGATACAGTGAAGGTTCCTTCGAGCATCTTTGAAAGTTCAGACCTCGTAGGATCTTGTTTAGCTTTATATTCCAGGCCCTTGGTTCTTGACGCAAACCATAAAGTGTTTTCTTGAGTTTATAAACCTTTTCTTCTTGACCTTTAACTACAAATCCTTCTGGCTGAACCACAAACACTTCCTCCTTTAATTCTCCATGGAGAAACGCAGTCTTAACGTCAAGGTGGTGGATCTCCCATCCTCTAGAAGCCGCAAGCGCCATGATCAGCCTTATTGTCTCAACCCGAGCCACTGGTGCGAAGACCTCATCATAGTCAATACCATGCTTTTGGACATATCCCTTTGCCACTAACCGTGCTTTAAACTTGCTGATGCTACCATCGGCATTATGTTTTATTTTAAATACCCACTTGAGTCCAATTGGCTTCACTCCAGAAGGCAACACAACGAGTTCCCATGTATTATTTTTCTCTATAGAGAATATTTCATCCTTGCAAGCATCTATCCATACTTTCAACTTCTTGGCTTCATTATAATCTCATGGCTCATCGTTAATGATCATCAACAGACGTTCACCTTCAACCTCAGCAAGTAAAATATAGTCATCTAGATAAGATGGCTTTGTAATCACGCGATGTGACCGTCTAGGTCCTTGTGTATCGTCTTCTTCATCACCTTCAATGTCTTCTTCATCATCAACATCAATAACATGTTCACCTTCTTCTTCTTCTTCTTCATTATCTTGAACGATCTCGACTTCTTTTGACGCATTACCCAACTTCTTGAGGTTCACAACAAGCTCTCCTGCTTTAGGATGCTCTGTTTCCTCTGTTTTACTCCAATCCCATTCTTTTCCTTCATAAAACACAACATCACGGCTTACTCTGATTCACTTGGTTACTGGATCAAATAATCGATATGCCTTTGATCCTGGTTCAGTTCCTAAGTGTACCAGAGCTCTTGCTCTATCATCGAGTTTCTTTCTTCCCGGTGCTTCTGTTTTTGCATAACATAGGCATCCGAATATTCTCAAGTGCGAGAGGTTTGGTCTTCTTGAGCGCAGCATCTCATATGGTGTTCTCTCATCTAATGACCTTGTTGCAAGTCTGTTAATTAGGTAAGTAGAATGTCTCACAGCTTCTACCCATAGACTATTTGGTACGTTCATATGCTTCAAGATACTTCTTGTCATCTCCATAAGTGTCCGGTTTCGTCGTTCTACGACTCCAATCTGCTGAGGAGTGTATGGAGCTGTCAAGTGCCTCTTTATACCATTCTTGTCGCAGTATTCATTGAATTCATGAGACATAAATTCACCTCCTCTATCGGTTCGAAACATCTTGACCTTGCTTTCTTCCTCGGCAAGTGTTTTGAATCTTTTGAATTTTTCAAGAGCTTCACTTTTCTCTCTCAATAATATTGTCCACATGTATCGTGTATGATCATCTATAAGCACAAATATATACCTCTTCAGAGCCGGCATTGTTGGTGAAATAGGACCACAAAGATCCCCGTGAACAAGCTCAAGTGGATTAGAAGCTCTAAACTTTGATACTTGTGGAAAAGGTTTCCTCGCTTGCTTTCCAAGTAAACAAGAGACACACTTTTCTTTCTCAATCTCGACGTTGGGTATGCCAGTAACAAGTTTCTTTTTCGCCATCAGCTTCAGTGTGTTGATGTTTACATGACCAAGTCGTGAGTGCCACACGGATGATTGTGTGGCTTCAGTTATTTGTAGACAGTACATAAGATTGACCTCCAAACTGACCTTGTAGAGTCTGTTTCTTGATCGTGTAGTACTAACCATCAAGCTTCCGTATCTGTCATATAGCATCAGTGTCTTGCCTTTCATGCTGACTTCGCAACCCACTTCAGTAGCCTGTCCCAAACTAATAATGTTGCTTCTTAATCCAGGTATATAGTAGACATTATTCAAGATTTTCTTCTCGCCTTCCTTAAGAATAAAGCGGATTGAGCCTTTTCCTTGTATGTCGATCCGAGAGTTGTCTCCAATTCTTACTTTACCGGTGATGGTCTCGTCAAGCTTGTAGAAGAACAGGCGGTTCCCACACATATGTTTACTAGCACCGTTGTCAAGGTACCACATGTTCTCTGCATCAAGATCAGCCTCAAAGCTAGTAGGGTTTACTTTATTCTCGTTGAGGTAGACTACTTCGTGTACCATTAATTCATCAGCATCTTGGGTGTCTTCATCTTTTTTTTTCAGCCGTCTCTTGGAGCTTTAGTACCTTGTCCGGACAATCAGTGGCATAATGACCCTGTTTGTCCCACTTGAAACAAGTTATGTGTGACGCATCTCCGTTTAGGCGCTGTCTATATGCCTCTCGCTGACTCTGAAACGTTGATCCGGTGCGACCACGGCCTCTTCCTCTCCATTGAGAACGACCGCCTCGACCTCGACCTCGTCCTCCACTATAGTTTCCTCCATAACTATCTTGGCTCGTATCACCATACATAAATTTCCCATCGTCGTGTGTTTCTTCTTCTTCTTCAGCGATCCGTTCTTCATACGCTTTCAATCTACCCACTATGTCTTCGAAGCTTGTTGTGTTGAGGTCAAGAACTTGTTCAAGAGAGGCCACGATATGTATATATTTCTTTCTCGGCAAGGTCTTTAGAAACTTTTTCACAAGTTTGGATTCTTCAATGGTCTCGCCTAGTGATGCAGATTTAGATGAGATTTCAGATAGTTTCCCAACGAAGAGATCTATTGTATCTTCTTCTTTCATCTTGAGTCTATCGAATTCTGCCATTAGGGTTTGTAGTCTAGCTTCTTTGACCCTCTCAGCTCCAACATGTCTTGCTTTTATTGCATCCCAAACTCCTTTTGCTGTATCAATGTCTCCAACTTGCAAGATCAGAGCTTCGTGTATGGATTGAAATAGAAACGCTATAGCCATATTGTTCTTCTTCTCATCCTTGGATCCAGGGTCAATTGTTTCCCATACCTCATTGACCTTAAGTGCCACCTTCATTCTCATGGCCCAGACAGTATAGTTAGAAGAGGTTAACATCAGAAATTTGATGGAAGCAGGGCCGTTGTCTTTGTGCCCCATGCCGGTGTCTTTGTGTGCCACGATCTCATCCTTGTTATCACTCATGATCGATCTTTATCACTTGTTTGTTTTCCTGGCTCTGATACCAAATATAGAATCACACAATCAAGATCAATAAGAAGTCCTTCTCTTATTCAATCAATTGAGATCACAATCACAATATCAAGTCAATTACCAAAACTCATAAGCTATGTCACATCTTGACATCTTCTTATATAGGAATCAAAGTTTCCTAAACACAATAGGTTTAACATAAAACAATATTTCCTAATCCTTATAGATTTCCATAACACAATAGGATTAGGTAACTTCAATCTCAAGTTACTTCAAGCTTACTCCAACAGTTGGTAATAAGGAATCAATATGTCTGAGACATTTAAATTAAAAAACCAATCTAGTTATGAACTCAAGCGGAGATACAGAAAAAACTCAAGCGGAGAACATAACAGACCTGGGAATCAAGCAGCAACGTAGCGACTCCCATGAGTTTGCCGCCGCGTCGGACGTTCTTCGCCTCCCAGAAGCGGAGCAATCAGACTTGAACGGTGAATGAGCATCGTCCGGTCTTCCGATCGGAAAGCAAGATCGCTGCATTAGCCATATTCTGGATATAAGTTTATTGTATTGCTTAGAGGGAAGGAGAAGATGGTTGTGATACGAAGAATGCTTACCCTTTTATAATCGAAGCTCTACCGCTTTGCATGAAGAAGCTCGCATTAAATATAGATAGTGGGTGATGATGTAAGAATTACTTTAAGATAAGAAATCTGTAACTGGTATAGATCGTTAGGAAGAAGTTGAAAGAACTCTCTAAGAACTCTAGTTCTGTCTCACATTAAATGGTGGAGACGAAAGGCAATCGAAAATCCTAATACGAAACGACGTTCATCGCCACGTTTACATTTGGAGAAACTCACTATGGGCTCGCCAATCAGAATGAAGGTAAGGCCCAGATCAAATTAATAGACAACGTAATACATAGGTTAATTAAACGCAGCGGATCGAGGGAGATGACACGTGGCGAGCACAGGAGACTCTATTTTCCTACGTGGATGAAGGAGAAGAGAGTGATGGTATTCTTTATAGTACTCTCTCTGTTTCAAAATACTTGATGTTTTGGGTGTATACACAAGAATTAAAGTATACACTCTTTCCTAAAAAGTAACATTAAAAATATAAACCAAAATTAATTCAGCCAATCCTTAAAGATAAATATAAAACATCATTGGTCACACACTTTTCAATAAAACTAAGATTAATATAAAAATTCAAAACATCATCTATTTTGAAACATCAAAAACTTTCCAAAACATCATCTATTTTGAAACGGATGGAGTAATAGATAGATAATCGCAAATTAAGCTTCACTGGAAAAAAAACTAAACAATTAATTTTAAAAACTTATACTTTATTAAGGGAAGAGACCAAAGAAAGAAATCTGTTCATAAGATTCGATTAACCGTGTGAGCCTAAGCAGAAATAAATGTGTAAATTTGGTGTGGGAAACAACGGTAATAAGGTCAAACTTTTTCTTCTGCGAATAATTTGTACCTTGTCGGGTTGGAATTAAAAAGGACAAGAGAAGTGGGTTCCATCGTTAGTGTTAGTGAACATAGGCCAATTCAAACTTTACATCCATGAAGTTTCAGCCATCCATTGAACTGGTAAATTTTTCATATTAATTTTCTTTTTGTTACAGCTTATTGATTTTCCAATTGAATTAAAGATTAATTTGCGAACTAACCAATTTGGAAAGCTATATAGCATTGATTTTGACATTATTAAATGAATAACAAGATGTTTTTTTTTCTTTCCGGTTTTAACCTTGTGTGTAGAAGATAAACGGTAAAAACAAAGATATTTAACGACGAATATAACATATGTGGTCAGCAAAAAGCTTAATTGTACTATACTAAAACTTATTTTTGTACTATACTAAAACTTATTTTTGTTGAATATTGTATAGTGAGGAAGTCAACAGTTAAACACTACTGTTTACTATTATATCATGCAATGTAGTTGAAGTAGTATATGTCTCCAACCACACCACTCACAACCTGAAATACTAAATTTACTCCAACCCCAATCCCAACTTTTAAATAGTAAACTCTAAATTATAATATATAAACCATAAATCCAAATATAATCTATAATATCTCAAATTAAATTAAATTTTGAAAATATACAGTATTGTAGTATTTTGTTTTTTTGTACAAGAAATAATATACACTTCTATAAATAGTATATAACGATCAAATGAAAAAGAAAAAAATTGGACCTTATGGTAAAAAATCGTATTGATCTTTGTAACACTTGTCCAACATCCACTTGAAATGAATTTTATATTATAAAAAATCACAAAAATGACAAAAGAGAAGTATCAAATCGGAAAATATAACAAATTGTTATATTCCAAATAAATAGTATAGTCTGCGAGTTCATCTTCTTTGTTTTCTAAACTTATCGACGCTTTTCTAAGAACAAAACAGAGTATGGAAACAACCACTAAATCTTATTTTTAACGACGTGATAATCTAACAAAGAAAATCAGAAGTGATGTAAGAAAAAGTACATTCGCCGATAGAGATTAAGAAAAGTTATGTTACACTTTCCGATTGATTCGATTTAGGTGCAGAGAAATATGTCAACAGAATCATTGATCAAAAGGATTTTGAAACTCAAACAAAAAACAGAGAAAATAAGTTGAAGAGGTTGAGTCGGTAGATATAAAGGGTGTTTAGTATATAAGATACAAAATACATTGAATATCACAGTCAAATTTCTTTTTAGCTATGAAGTGAATTATTAATTGGTGAACGTTATACAATGCAATTTCCCTTGAATTAAACAAAAACATTAGAATCATCACCAATCTGCCCATTATTTAGACACTACTATAAAATATATATAGTACAGATTGTTTCTCTCTCAGGGTGTCCACGTTACAGATTGTTTCTCTCCCAGGGTGTCAACGTCGCCATCCACGTCATCAATTCAGAGGTTGAGAACGCAACACGTGTCCATGAAATTAAACTCACAGTTTCATTAATTAGGGAAACAAGAAAGTAACACGCGTGCTCATTTAAACTATTCACTTGGGCTGTTATTTGAGCTTCAAAAATGGTTGATTGCTGTTTTCAGTTCGTTTTAACAAACCCAACCGTCTCCATGAAACACTCCAACGAAACCCTAAACGACGATACTGTTCATCTTCCTGCTGCAGGAATCTGGCAACATTTTGCAGTTACATTCAAGCGAAGGATCATTTTCAACACAATCATTAACTATTATCAGTCTATGATTCAATGGTTCCTAATTTATTGACTCCGCCAGAAACTTCAACTATAAAAAGGTATGCTTGACCCCGTGAACAGCATCAGTCTTTCACCTCATTTATAAACTCTCTAAGAAACCTATCTTTGATAATGGCTAATTTCTTTGCCAGAAACGCTTTCTGCGTTGACTCCGGCTAAAAAGCTTACGACAAAGATGATGATTATCAATTTCTCCGTCGAATAGTTTCCTCCGAATTACATCAAAATCAATGGAGCCAACATCTACGTGGGAAGGAGAAACAGTCTCGGCGAAGATAGATCAAACGCTCGCCGGCGGAGAAGGCACTAATCAGGCGGCGTGTGGAGCGGAGTTTCTTTACTCACCTCTATCTGCTTCACGAGTTGCCACCATGAATCTTTAGGGTTCGTTGTTAGCTCGAAGCTCTGATTAGTTTCACCAACAATGGAGGCTCTAAAAGGTTGTGCAAGATGAGTCTTTCTGAGTAATCTTTATAGCTGCAGATTTTTTTTTGAATTTATATATACGAGTGAAGAACATGTCAGTGTTTTTTATTTTGAATTTTATCATGAAAAGGCAGAAAATTTATAACTTGGATTCTTTTTGCTTAATTTTATGATAATTGTATTTTCTTTGTGAGCTCATGGTTGTTATATAATACATGTATTTGATCTGACAGAGCAAAACCCCATGAATTTGTATGGTTTGGCATGATTGGAGACGTTTGCGGCGAAAGGATATAAATTAACAAGAGAATGAAGAGAAATGATGCAGATCATGGTGAGTAATATACATCTTTAACCTTTGGCAATGATTTACAAAATATTGTTCTGTAATATTTACAGATCATTCAATCAAAATTATAATAACCTGTATGGGCTTAGTTGTGCTATTGTTTGTTGTAGATGCAATTATGTACCATTAATTAGTCTGAGTCTATTTTAAAACCAAAATCTCTATTTAAAATCTCAGAAAGGGTCTAAGTTGGTTAGACCTTTAGGGGCTAATTTGTAGAGGAAGAAGAGAAGCACAATATAACGACTGCGTGTATTTTGATATATATGAGAAGAAAGATGCAATATAGATGTCAAACAATATAGATACTACTTAGGTTTTCTTTCTCGCCTAGGAATTTGAGTTCATGTTTCTTTATAAAGATCTATATTATTAGTTTTTTTTTCTACATTTCAGATACTCCAATTCCATCCGCTTATATTGTAGAATAAAAGAATCCTTAAAATTGATGCTCCAGATGATCAAAAGTATTATAACAATCTTTTGAGGTGCTGTTTGTGGAGAAAATTTTTTAATTGGATTTTGCATTGCAGATAAGTGTATGTGAAGTATTTTTCGGACTAATGATTAGTTAATTATTGTTTTTTTTTGTTGTCCTAATGATTAGTTTATTATTGTAGCTTGATGAATGTGTTACTGTATTTCTTGCAGTTGATGTTTTATCCATCTGATTCAGCAAACTAAACAAGCACATTAATCCCAATAATGCCTCTTTAGCTTCCCTTAGAAACACTAATGGTTGATTTTTAAAGAGTCCACATGAATTTCTCTTTCAGATGCATAAGGTAAAACCACAACAATTTTATGTTGATTTTTTTAGTTTACTCACTTCAACCTTCAACCTTCAACCATCCATCTCAGTTATGGCTTGCACTGCTTAGTGCAGTGGGTGTTTGCTATAAGTGAAGGAAAGTTGCCATTGCTTATAACTTCGCCAAAAGATTGTTGGAAACTAACTCAAATCTAGCTAGCTATGCCAAGCTTACCACACACGTTGTGGAAGCTACTAAACGTAACATGACGGATGAACCGTTAGTTTATAAACAAATTAATGCCATCTCAACATATATATATATATATATATATATATATATATATATTATTGTAAACAAATTAAAATAAATAAAAGAAAATAAGCAAAATTGGTCGGTCAATCTTAATGCCATCTCAACATATATATAAATATATTACTAGGGTATACATGTTTATGTGGTTCTCTGCGGCATAACAACTTTCTGTGATATTTGCAGGTTTGCTTTGCTCTCCATCTTAATACCCATGATCAATTCAGATTTGTAACTCTGAGAGCTTCAAAGCGGCAGTGGATGAAGTTATTTAAGTATAGGAAAATTGTTTTGTCAGAGTTATATACATATTTTACAATATGTAAATTGTGAATGATGTAGCTGTGATTATATTTGTTGAACTATTAATTGTAGTATATATTTTTAAAACAAAAAATAGAAATGTAAATGTCATAGTAAAGTATTCAAATCTGCATGTTAAATATTTAAGAAGTAATTGCAGAATTTAAATGTTATAAAATATATACAGAGGACAGTATAGAAAGTTAAAAAGAGAACTTTTTTTCTTTATAATAAGATTCTCTTTAAACCAATTAAATATTTAACCAATGTGGTTTTCTTTGCTTTTTATTTCAATTGTAACATAGAGAATTTAAAATATCCCAAAACCGTTCAATTTAGATCGATGACCCTAAATGTGAGTGTATGAAAAATTAAATAAGAAAATCTCTACTTAATCTATACAAGAATTAATATTAGGAAAAAAATAAATCATTTTGACATTGAATATGAAATCGACCATTTGAAACTCTCACAATATATCAATGCCATAACTCTTTAATATAGAAACAATTATTGTAAACAAGAAAAATATATTTTACCACATATAAACCTTCCTTATCTAAAATTTTCTTAAAAACAAAAAACGTTATATACACATCTCTTGCAAATGCAAACTTAAAACACAAACCACAAAATCATATAAAAAATAGTAACTTAAATCATAAGAAAAGTATAACACCCTAGTAAAATATATAAACAAAATTTAAGATAGAATATTACAAACATATATCCTATTCATGTTTTCAAAAATATTTTTAATTCATTGCTTTAAAAACTGAATCAGTTTTAGTTACATTTTTCAAAAACAAAAGGTAAATCCATATTTGTTTGCTAATTTCAACCTCAAAAGTCACACACATATATATTTGCATGTAAAATAATTATTCAAACCGGCTTAACCCAGCTTACTAAACCAGAAGTATAGTTAATCTATTATATATGATTAATACAAGGACATATCCTTCAGAACTGATCCCCATTTAGACGTCACTCATTCCCGCCACTGCTTCACGGTCTCGATCAATAACAACATTGTACACTTGTCCAGCTGCAGCTTTTGAGACGGGTCATAGAATGAGCATAGGTTGTTTGCTTCGTAGTAGCTCTTTTAACACTCATATATTGTGTTTGTTGTATTCCATTTTATCTCAAATTAATTTTTACACATTCCTGTTTCCCTATTTAGTTGCACGAATCGGCCACCATTGTTGTCAAAACCATATCCAGACAAGATTTTCAGTTTTTATTACCCAAGAAAGTGCAACCCTCACGAAAGTCTTTATAAGTCCCAGATTTAATATTTCAAACGTAATATAAGACGCAAGAAGGTATATAGCAAAAGCATCCAAATTTGTAAAATAATCCTCGACAGGGATATAGCAAAAGCATTCAAATTTGTAAGAACCTAAACGAGCAAATCAGTCACTTGGAGAAAATATTCCCAAAAATAAAATAAAGATGATTTAGTAGTACTGTACAATCACACGTACCTTCCCTTTCTGCTAGGTAGTCCTGCAGACAACGATGTGCCCGCATCATCATTCAACCACGGCCACCTCCTGATCGACCTTCCAGTAGTTAGTGTCGTTGTACTCCTGCTGCATATTCTCATCAGAGCTCTCCTTTCCCGGAGAAGCTGTGGTGCTGCTCCTCTTCATTGGCCCTGCTTCTCCCACTATCCCTTCCTTGAGAGCTTGATCCATTGCCCTCTCGGTTCCTTCTGGCTCCACGCCCACAAACTCAATGTCTTTTTCAAACAATGAAGGCACAGGCGGTGATCTCGGGCTAATCTCACCTTCTGAGGATGAAGAACCGTTTGAGACTCTCACATCAGGCATCTTGACGTCATCTTCAGGAAACGGATCTTTGACCTGTGCAGTGGGAGAAGAAGCATCTCCACGTTCAACCCTTTCGGGTGACGATTCATCCGAAACCACATCTTCATCGATCTCGATACCTCCAGGTATGCTGTCTACAGAGACTGCTTCTGAGGTTGAAGCTGTGGCCACAAAAGGGTTCTTGCTTTCCGTAATCAAACAGTCTTCTTCTTCATCTCCATTACCGGAAGTTTCATCCAAGCTTACATCTTCCATTGCTTCCTCCGAAGGAATCCCCCCTGCTCTTGTGTTCTCACCCAACTCATCTCCTTGGAAAGTGAACCAGTTCGAGTTTGCGAATAAATTGCTGCACCAAGAACAAATAATCATTCCACTGGTTTTAGAAGCAACAAAACCATTCAATGTTGGTTTGAATAAATCAGATGTGGAAGCTTACTTGGCCTGTTCATCACCAAGCCTTAGAGATGATACAACAACTTCAGCAGACTCGTCATCAAAGTAGACATCCTACCAAATATGTCACAGTCAGGACTATGTCATGAGACACCAAATATATTTACAACGAGTACCTCTTCGTCTCTGTCATTGGAACCATGCTCCTGGAACCAGAAAGATGGGATTTAGATCCAGCCAAAATGTTTTAAGAAATACTAATCAATTTTTTTAACAATTACCTCCTCAGCACCATTATTCTCTTGCATGTTGTATCTAGTAAACTGGTTCAAGTTATTAGCCAAACCAGCAAGGTCATAATCCCTGTCGTGAACTTCCTCATCGTCACTGTCCCTAGTCCTATCATGTAATGCAGTTGGGCGTCTGCGTGCAGAAGTAGTAAAACGATCGTTATCAAGAGACACTAGCACGAGTATATCGTTACTTTTAAACCCAAAGGTGTTCAGACCAAGTTTCCAATGATATCTCAAAACGCTGTGACAGCAACAGGTTTGAGAAGAGACATACCCACAAACCCAGCGATAAACATTCTCAACCGTGTTTCGGTCATGTAATGTATTAGCTTCCCACTCGCCCCATTCGTTATGTTCCTAGAAAAGGAAAAATATACGAGTTAGAATGTTGCATCTACCCACAGGATGCAAATATTTGTACACAAAATTTGAGGTAAGAATGCCTAAATATTACAAGGAAAAACATATAGTTACACATGGATTACTTTATTATGGGACACATTTTGATGGGTTTCTCAGAAAGAATCCAAGTAATTTTCAAACAGAGTGGTCGAATAAATGCAAGCAAATATATGTATTCAGAGAACATATTAGCAAAGATTATTTAACTACACAAATCATTAACATATATATATATAAGACCAATTAGCCCAGTTGTCTAACATTGTTGTTGAAAAGCGAACCTCAAGTAAAGTCTTTATCGGGTTACTGTTAGTTGACAGCTGAACAAGCTTGTTTGAAATTCTTGAGATATGACCGATATTTCCTACCCGTGGAGCCTGCTTTCCAGCAGCAGGTATCGTTGGCTGCATGAAAGCAAAACTGATTAAACCTGTAACTGAGGATACTGTCAGAAAAGTGGATATAGCTGCCGACCATTTCGGTATCCGATAAAGAGTAACAATAAAGAACACCACGACAGAATTTGTTCAACGTCTTGTCATACGGAACTAGGAAAAAAATATTTATATACTCTCCCACCATATTTTCTGACTAGATATCAGAGAGCATGCACATCAATAAGCAGGAGTCAGAGATTCGTACCTGGTTATCACCAGAAAGGATTGGCTGTTTCTCTATTTTAAGAATTTTTCCAATCAAGTCACACTCACGGAGAAGATGGTCAATCATCTCCTCGTTTTTGCTCTCCAAACACGATACTATTATACTCTCTACCTGGTGGTGCAGTGCATTATTATATGGGTACCTGCATAGGTAAAAAGAACAATTAAAAGTAGGATTTAGCCAAGCGAAGTTAAGACATGTCAAGTACCAAACAAAGCAAGAGTTTTTCTCAATCCAGGAAGAAGTCTTTACTCGAAGAACAAATCAAGGACTCGTCTAATAGCTCCTGAGGTAGCTAGTACTTTTCCTGTAGCTTCACTTCGGGTTTTCAGTAAGACAGCAATGAACTCCACAATCTAAGAAAAGCCATCAGCAAAACCAAGGAAATCAATAAATTAATAATAGATCAGAGAACATACGGAATAACATGTGTAATTTCCAGGACCGGATCCCGTGTCTATCTTACAATCAGATCGTCTAGTTGACAATGAAAAATATTTACGAATGAAACCTAACCTTCAAACGATGACTGCCAAGAGGAGGCCTCAACTGCCCATAGGTTGTAGGTAACACCTTTTCATCAGATGTCACGTTCAAAAGTGCGACAAAGTCACCTACACCCGAGACAAAAACGCTTAAAGGAATCTTCATATAAGGGGTTCACATAAGAAGTTCTAGCATATAAAAAGTCTAGGATTCAAATTCTATCATATATGTTCAACAAGAATCAGAGCTTCAATCTATCAGGGTAGAAAGAACAAAGCATATACCCAGACACTACTAATAAGGTGGAATGGCATCAAACGAACAACCAAATAATAAAACTAGAAGATTTTCATTGTCTTGCAAACACGTACTGTCACGTCGAACAGCATAAGAAGTTACCAGATGTTAAGATGAACCAAGAAGATAGAATTGGATCTAGCAATCACTAAAAAAGTTATGATGAGAAAACAACCAGCAGGAAAAACAAGAATAGAGCCCAATGAATCATCTGTGTGACACTAACCAAGTCTAGGCAGCATGGTGGCAATCGTCTCCGGATTCACAGAAATTGGAGACTCAAAGATTTGTTGGCCCCTGAATGAATACATAAAGGGAGAAGAAACCAAAGATCTTCTTGGGCTTAACAGCGAAATGCACACAGAGAGTGTGTGGACAAGGCTAGATTTGGACGGAGGATCTCCGAAAGCATGACCAAATATCCTTGCAACAAAACTGCAGATAAAACGATCACTGAATTATCTTGAATACTAAGTATTTTCTGCAAATTTAAGAGGATAAAACATCTTGCAAACCTTGAGCTAGAGAGTTTCGTAGCTAAAGGTGATGGTGCATTTTGAGCAATAGTGCAGAGTGTTTCAGCAGCGTTTCCATGGACTTCGAGAGAATTCTGATAAAAACGGAAAAACAAAGATATAACATGTCCGAAACTTCACATCAGCACAGGAGAATCTCACCAACTATCCTCTATCTATCTTATAAAGCTGTAAAAGGTGATTTTCTAGTAGCTCCAAGCAGGCAGCCTAGCCATATAGAGAACCAACAGATCTTACGATTTATTATAATATTAAAGAGAGGCAAGCAAGCCGAAGTAGCTTATAGTGCCCATGCTTCCTTTATTCCAATCGTTTACAGCAAAATGAAGGGGATAGAGATAATTATTAAAAAAATATACTTACTGATGGGCTAAGCTTATCAACGATCATTTCAAGCAGATTGCTATCAGCTAACCATTGCATCACATCCACGTGGTTGGGATACACATGATCATCCGCACCAACCAACCGAATTAGAACCTAGAGAATTCACACGAACTAATTAACTTAAGATTCAGAATGATTACCCCATCAAATATAAGGATAAGAAGAGAGGGGAGGGTTACCTCCATAATGGACGTAATCCCGATCAAATCAACCAATTGCTGGAAAACATTCTGATGGGCCTGTAGATGGTACTGTAAAACATTAGTTACTAGTTTTATATGGACAGTAAATCAGATAATTCACATTTCACAAAGTAACAAGTTCCAAAGAAAAGGTGCGTCTCAATCATATATTGAGCTATTTAAGGATTGTTTAGATCAGAAAAATAAATAAAGGACAACAGAAAATTACAAGGGAATATCCTGCTTAATATGCATTCTACCAGTGTCTTATTTTCAACCAGAAATTAGCATGCTTTCCGCGTTACTCGCAAGAATTTCATAAAACATCCAAATAAAACTCACTTTTACATAATTCATCAGCGGGACAGTCTTCCTCAACATGAGGCATATGACAACCTACACCCAAACGAGATAATACGCACAGTTCGTAAGTGTGGATGCATATAATAGAAACTAATAAGAATTGAAATTCTCAAAATAACTACTGAAGAAAGTGTACATCGAAAACCTTACCTTGCTGAAATACCCAGCTAGCATTACGCTGTGGGAACGGTTTGGTTCCAAAAAAGAGAACAGCAGGTCCATTAGCTGCATCAGTAAAGTGAAACAATTAAATGGGACCAGAGAAAAAGGAACACCAAACTCAAATTTACAAGAGAAAACAACAAGTTTTTGCATCCAATCCATCATAACAAAGAAAGAAGAAAAGTAGTACAATACCTCCTCCTCCTCGACTAAAGTCTTCAGAATTACATCAATCTCACAAGTCAAGACTTCAGAGGAAATGAAAGGAAACCTAATAGAGATACATGGTTTAAGGATAACGTTCAAAATAGTTCACAGAAATACTCTAAAATGACGTCAACAGAAAAATAAAGGGAAGCAATATCTCAGAGAAACAAAAACAAAAATGCACATACTTGAAAGCACGCTTGCTATCAGCATCCTCTGGAGATTCTTCAACAATAAAACGTAATAAACGTTCCACTTGAGCTCTTTCTCTCAAACTGCAAATGAGCAAATAAAAAAAAAAGCATAAGGAGGCCAACACTTGCTACTACTATTAGAAACTAAGACTTGCATTGAAAACCAGACTAGTCCTGCTGCAAAGGAAAACATAATGAAGTGATTCTATCAATGTGAGAAGAGTAGAAAGGAAGAAATTACAAATTAATGAGACGGCTGTTCAAAGCTCTGCATTCTTGGATAATGTCTTCCTCATCCAGGAGTTCTTCCAGAGTGAAGTCTTCTTTGTCTAATATGGACTCGACCTGTTTTGTTAATCCCAAGCAAAAGATGGATGGATGGATAAGAAGAGTGTGTTGCCTCTCCTCTTAGCAAGAGATTGAAAACATGACTACAATTGGAGATCAATCTATATATCATTTACACGCAAGCACGCACGCACCCCCACAAAGAAGAAACTTTCAATTAACGAATTAAAAGCTAAATGATATCAATTCAAGAGAAATCTCAAACATTTTAACAAGAAAGAGACAGTTGATTCATAACGCAACCCCCCAAGGCGCAAAGAAACCTGATTCATGTGTAGAAAAAAGTTGTACTAACCGGGGACGCTGCAGAGAGAGCAGTCAACTTCCAGAACATGGTGGTGGAAGAAGAATAGAGGCTGAAGACGAGCTACTCGGATCTCTCTACTCAGACCCAAACTCAATCACTAAATCGTCGCCACAAGAAGAAGAAAAAACCCTAATTTCCAAGGAGAGGCACAAATCAACTTTAGAAAGGATCCAAAATAAAAACTAATCTCGGGAGATGGACATTATTATAGTAAATAAAATAATATATATTACTTATGCTACTTGTTTGTGACTAGTTTGCACGCTTCTGTCTCGGAGAGTTTGGAAACTTGATAACCGGTTTCGAAACTTAATTATATTTCTGCTTTGAAGGCTACCGATGAATAATCCAATATCACAACATCTAGCTGTCTACAATCGCATGTCGCAGACTCGTCCAACATGTGGCAAAGAAAGCACACCCATAAAACGTGTTGGACGATTTCACCTATGTCATTTAAATGGTTACATGACGTGTATATATATATATATATCTTTTTTTATAGTTCATCTAATTTATCAAATGTAGATTTCTTATGAAAATTATATTTTAAAGATCTTCGAACAACGCTCGAAGACAAACCAAGACCAGTATATATGATATATCTACTCTGGGGCATTCCTTCTACAACTCTGCTTATGACTACTTGCCTTTCCCTCCCTCAGAAATTAGCTCCATATCAATTAATTTGACTCACACTTCTTTTGCTTTTTAGAATCTTTCTCTAGGCAAGTTAGGACTAAGACATTTTTTCTATGACTTCTCATTCTCAACGAAAACAATAAGACCAAGAATGAAAAGAAGAAGGTCTAACCTATCTTTCTTCGTTCGGGTCAAACATTCTTCTCGCACGATATGAAGACAAACTTTCTCTTATAAATTTGACAGATCTACGTGATCATCAACAACCAGATTAAACTTTCTATCCACTGTAGCACTCTACGAGTTATCTATTTACTCATGCCACAACATCCTACTCATAGGCAGGAAAACATCATGCTCATGAAAGCATATCGACAAATCTATCATCTGATATGGCTACGCGTCTTCTAGATCAGATAATTCTACGGATATGCGCCCATAAGACCATGTGCTACTAAGGCCCTAAGCCATAAGATGGATCTCATAGATCATTTCAATGAGAATTTGGGATCACAAATCAAACAAGATCGGCTACGTGACAAAACGACTTGAGAGTTTATAGTCTCTCATATGCCTAGAAAAGGGGTATCTCCTACCATGTTTTCTTAAGGTAATCCGGGAAACCTCTAAGAAGAAACGTCTTGCTCACACCACCCATCAACCAGCTGCTATGGTATTATTTCAATAGACCGTAGTGTACATGTTATCTCCCGACTTTACTGATGAAAACAAAAGATAGGGAATAAATTTTGGGGATAATTAATCCATGAAGTCATTTCTCCTGGTCTTCTTCTCTTGCTTAAACGATTTCTAACCTCCGGATCGCGTTTTCCTCCTGGCTCAGAGTAAAATGGAACTTATATTAAAGACAGATCTTTTCATATTTTAGGATAATGAAAAATCTAACCTAGATTTTGACTACAATGACCTATAAAAGGGACTCCTAAACCTTAGAAGATATGGATCAAGTATTGTACACATCGACTATAGAAGCAGACAGCTAAAACAAGGGTTTTCAGACCAATATGTTATATTTATGCTCTATTGATCAAACTTTTTTTGTCACAAATTCTCTATTGATCAATAAAACATTAATTTTAATATATTTTCCTTCTTTGACCGACAACTTTCTATTTTCTAGTATCAGGAATAGCTATGCTTTATTTTTTATCCTAACAATACCAGAAGAAATGTGGTTTCTAGACAAAATTGATTTGTGTACATGGTTGTAAATCATTCTATATCCCTTCAACGGATTCCCTTGGAACTTAATCTTCAATGACCATTGTTGATACAAAACTATACAAATATTTAATTGGTAAGATGATATAGTTTACCAACTTGACAAAATTTTGATTTTGTTATTATATTAACCGAGGGATACACTGAGCCGGCAAAAGTACAATACCTTTCGAGAACCAAACAGCCGACAAGTAACATACTACCTCTAGAGCCAAAGATGGAAACTAAATAACAAATGCCTTAACATGAGACAATGATGAAAGAAAGTTATTGAGACTTCTTAGGCTATATAAACTACAATGAAAGACGCAAACCAAATCGATAGAGGAGACCGAAAGAAGCGAGAAAGCGTTGAAGGTCCAAATTATTAGGGCTGAGAGAAGATCTCTGATACACTAAAAATGAATCCTTGCTACTGTCAAGTCAACAGTGGTAATTGTAATATTTGAGATTCAATCCAGAGGACCTGTTTACTCTTTACCCTTATGAGTTCAATATTAAGCTGGGACACAAGTGGGGTTTTAAAATCAATGGTGACGCAAGTAACTAAAATACCTAGAGATTCAAATTCGATTTAAATGAAAGCCGGCTTAGGGTTGTTCATCGGGTGTCAATGCGGAACCAAACAACTATTCAAGCGCAATGAGGTGCAGTCTAGAACTCGGATCACTCGGCTAGAACAATCCACTATCGTGCACTTGTTCCCTTTGCTGATCGGTCTTGAGTCCTAAGCTCTCACTTGGAACAAGACGTGATAGCAAGCCTTAGAGATCAGGTCCGATTAGTTCACTTAATACCCTAATATCTACTCTCGCTGATTAGGGATATGAAGCTCATTCAATATATGTCAATTTATCTCCTAAGCGGTTAGCTAGGTGATTAAACTAGAGATCGAACATTAAGTGATCAATTCAATGCAAGCAGTAAGAACAATATGAATGAAGAACAGTTAAAATCACTTATTTGCGTTTAGCTCATGCGATTGACACCCTAAAACCCTAAGCAAGCTTAGCCGACTACTCAATCATAAAGCAAGATGACACATACATGATTTCTTAATAATACTGCATATAAAATAAAGTAGAAAGACAAGGGTTCAGGACGATCTTCTCGTGAAAATGAGAGATGAAGCCTTCTCCCTTACAAGTTGCTAAATCCAATAGTTCTAGGTCTCTTGTAAAACTAGCGTCAGAAATTAGAAATGATAGCCTAGGATTTTTATATGGAGGCGCCAGTGGTAAAGAGAAAGGAGAGAAAATCTAGGGCAAACCCCTGAAATCTTGGAGGTTTCCTTAATAGTCGGGAACAGTCAGTCGCTTGCTCTCTTTGGGAACAACCTTCGGATTGATCCGA
>NC_027750.1:47019019-47021434 GCF_000695525.1 Brassica oleracea var. oleracea | reverse complement strand
GAATGAAGAACAGTTAAAATCACTTATTTGCGTTTAGCTCATGCGATTGACACCCTAAACCCTAAGCAAGCTTAGCCGACTACTCAATCATAAAGCAAGATGACACATACATGATTTCTGAATAATACTGCATTTAAAATAAAGTAGAAAGGCAAGGGTTCAGGATGATCTTCTCGTGAAAGTGAGAGATGTAGCATTCTCCCTTACAAGTAGCTAAATCCAAAATAGTTCTTCGTCTCTTGTAAAACTAGCGCCCCCCCTTAGAAATGATAGCATAGGCTTTTTATATGGAGGCGCCAGTGGTAAAGAGAAAGGAGAGAAAATCTAGGGCAAACCCCTGAAATCTTGGAGGTTTCCTTAATAGTCGGGAACAGTCAGTCGCTTGCTCTCTTTGGGAACAACCTTCGGATTGATCCGACTGGCTGTTCTGCATTAGATATTCCAAAATGACTTCTTCCTTCATGTCACTCTCTTCTTTACTCTTTCACCTGCTCCAAACCTGGAATGATATCAAATAAGAACGAATTAGGACTGAGAATTAACTCAAAGAACACATATAATGGTATTAAAAACACCATATATCAATTCTCCCAGACTTAGATCCTTGTTTGTCCTCGAACAAGGCCAAGCCTCAAGAACAGGGAGAAAGGTTTGAAAGAGTGGAAACTCGCTTGACCTCAATAACCATACTCTTACCACACATCTCTGAGCCATACAAGCTGTATACTCAGACCACACACCCTTACCAGAACACCCACGATCGCTGTTCGAAAATCAGCTCCATACTTCGAATCTGATACCTGAAAAAGGGCACATTATCGAGACAGAACTCCTTAAATTCAATTAAGAACAGCGTGAGCTTCTCATCACATGCATTATTCAGGGTAGACGGGCTAGGTAAGGAACATACTATTTAATGGTTCGAATCTCATACCTGAAAAAGGGCACATTATCGAGACAGAACTCCTTAAATTCAATTAAGAACAGCGTGAGCTTCTCATCACATGCATTATTCAGGGTAGACGGGCTAGGTAAGGAACATACTATTTAATGGTGGAGCTAAGAGTGTTTAGGGGCTACCAAATTTAAGTGGATGCAGGATATCGCGTAAAATAGTAGGAGATGACGGATTCATTGATGTCCACAGCCCTTTCTCGTTTCTACTTCACGGGTGCAGTTGTTCTCTCCTTCAGATCAACCGTTGGACTGTTCTTCAGTTCTTGACTTCCCTTGCCTACTCCTCAAAAATTGGTACCAACTCCTTGCTCAACCTTCCTAGTGGCGTGTGTTTATATATATTATTATTATTTATTATTTTTTTTTTTACATACAAGGTGATGGGGTTGCGAGGGAGAGGCAACATAATGAATGTATCGCAGCCACTGGTGGTCTATTCTTTTGTTTCTCACTGGTCATCATTGTTCCTCTGGTTCGAACATGCACTCATAGACTGTTCTCTTGTTAGAGCATGGTCTCACCGACTGTTCTCTTCATGCCTCTGGTTAGAACATGCACTCATAGACTGTTCTCTTTTTAGAGCATGGTCTCATCGACTGTTCTCTTCATGCTTGATCTCTCTTCTCTGAGTGTATGACATTAACGAGTAAGAGGCTGCGTCGATCCTTTCCTCTCCGACCCTTTTGCACATATTTGCACATATTGAACTAAAAAACAGATTGCATGAGGGTAAAAATAAAGGCTTAGGCGCAAGGTGGGAACTAGCTAAAGATGAGCTAGCCACTCAGGATCAGCAAGATTGGTAAAAGAAGTAAGAAGTCCTGAGTGTAAGTCTCGTTTCCCTGTTCTAGTGCCCATAACAAGAAGAATTTCGGTCAAGATTAGGTTCAGGTTTGGTGGAGTTGAGTCTACCCAGTGTAACCTGATCGGTTGAGAGCTTCTGGAGAATCAGATGAGATAAGTCAGGGGTGTTCCAGGTCCAAGTGTGGGTCATTCATCACTGCTAAGGTCACTGGATAAGAAAGTTAGAGCACGAGGTGGCGGAGGATCCGCCGCATAAAACTGTTGTTCTTCCGCTGCGAGTCAACCATCCAGCGTCGGTAAGCCTGATCATCTGTCACATCCGCCAGCTCTCTGAGGTCGTATGATGGGTCAACTTCTAGGGTAATATCCTCGACATCCTCCATATCCGCGTTAGGTGCAGCAGCACGAGGATCAGTGTATAGGAGCTCGGGTGGTGGGAGGAAGCGTATGTTGTCGAACACGCTGAGCCTGGTGATCTCGGGGTGAGGCAGCTTGGTGAACAGCTGGGTACCCTCCTTGTCGAAGAAGCTGTAGGTATCCTCATCTCGCATGATGTGGCACACCATAAGGTACTTGATGTCGAGGTACTGAATCTCCGTGTACACCATGTATTTGCTGAGATCAATGCTGAAATGCTTGAAGAGCGGCGTGAGC
>NC_027750.1:47016970-47018898 GCF_000695525.1 Brassica oleracea var. oleracea | reverse complement strand
TGTCCTTCTTGTTCGTGCCGTGCATCAGACAGAGCCTCATCTCGCAAAGCATGGTGATGAAATGAAAGCCTGGGTTCGTCTTGACCTTCTGAATTGGAATGCCAGACCCTGAAGCGCGGATCTCATCCTCAATACCTACATACAGGGTTTGCAGCTCCCCGTTTGTCACTTTGAAAGTCTAATCCTTGGCGAACAGGAGGTTTGAAATGATCTTTGCAATGACTCTAAGTGTCGGGTTCCTGATCTGCGACTGGTAGGCTTTGCCAGGTATGAAGTTCCCATTCGCGATGAAGTCCCAGAAGGTGTTTGATGGGGAGAAATTTTTTGCCACTGTTACGACTCTCGGCTCATTCGCGATCTCAAAGATTTCGTTGAGTTTGTCGAGGGACAGTGAGCAATACTCTCCATCAGCCATGAATGAGAAGGAGCAGTTGGCGTAGGAAGGAGCAGAGAAGTCCTCATAGCTGATGGTGGCAGTGGCGAGCACTTGGCGGACAAGGTCAGGGTAGAGCTTGTGCGTAGCGTAACAAAAGGGAGGGATCCCCATCGCTTGCAGCGTCTTGAACACATTCTCGTCGATACCGAGCTCAACGAGAGTCTCGGCGTGGCAAAAATGGGTAGGTAGTATCTCGGCCTTGAGGAGAGTGTATTACCGACTAGCTGTCTCCTTGTCCCACCCTTCGCAATTGAAATCTAAAAGCGTAGGGTCATCGAGATTGATTGGCTCGTCCTCCTGTTCTCGCGGCCATGGGTAAGAGGCGGAGGTTGGTTGTTGTGCTTGCTGTGGGGCCGTGTTGTTCGTCTTCCTTGTTCTATTGGCCGATTGCCTGGTGCGTGGAGGCATCTGCAAGGCAAACAAAAGTTTTTCATTAGTTCCATCCTCTGTTACATAGAAGAAAAGGAATCAAACTAATCCTCTTTTAGGAACTATTCCTTTTTCCTTCTAAGCAACCCGCCTTCAACAAACCTGAACATCAACTCGCCAAATCAGACCATTTCAACTTTTCACAATC
This sequence comes from Brassica oleracea var. oleracea, assembly GCF_000695525.1. Lineage (NCBI taxonomy): Eukaryota > Viridiplantae > Streptophyta > Magnoliopsida > Brassicales > Brassicaceae > Brassica > Brassica oleracea. The sequence goes on along the minus strand of NC_027750.1, from coordinate 47,017,885 downwards.
ACAATTCATATGAGCAATGTATATCAAGATGCAACATTTTGTCTAAATCGAAACTTGCTCAAACAAAGGGGTAATGAAACCGCAATTTTCTAGGGCTAAGAGACAAAAGTTCAACTTCTAAAATCAACCCTAACAGCAAAAGGGAATTTCGGATCAAGCTATTTCTAACAAGAATCGAACTATCAAAGCGGTTTAGAAGGGTGAGCTTTTCAAACAGAAATCGCGATTGTGTTTTGATTGCCGAGCCTCTTACCGTGATAATCAGAGAAAATGGACTGCAAAAACAGAGAGAACTCGAAAATCCAATTGGATTAGAAGCAAGAACAACTTAAAAAGAGTGAGAATTTAAGTTTTGGTGATGGCTTCAAAATCGCAAGAGAGGGAGGAGTGTACGGTTGAGTTAAAAGGGAAAGTGGAAGGGCGGGGCCATAAATAGGCGAAACCCTAACCGCTCTCCATTATCTCTTTTTTTTTTTTAATTGTTTTTGGGTCCGGAACACTTACCTGGAACATGCGATGGGTTGTTCCACCAGAAGAACAGTCCTTCGGTTGTTCTGACTGAATTGTTCAATTTTTCTTGTTTCTGACCTGCAAACTAAATTTGAAAAGAGATAAAATATACTATAGAAAACAATATATACACTCACCAGTGGATTGCCTCCCACCAAGCGCTTAGTTAAAGTCATTAGCTTGACTTGGCTCAACCGATCAGGCTGATGGGGGATCGCTTAGGGGAATTTCTTCACCCTCTGCGATAGTGGAGTCAGTAAGGTAATGCTTGATGCGCTGACCATTGACGACGAACTCGTCTCCCTTTCTGTCCAGTAACACAACAGCTCAATAAGGGCGAACTTCCTTAACAGTGAAGGGTCCGGACCATCTAGATTTCAGCTTGCCTGGGAACAACCTAAGTCT
>NC_027750.1:47014200-47016919 GCF_000695525.1 Brassica oleracea var. oleracea | reverse complement strand
CTTGTCATGGTAGGCTTTGGTCTTCTCCTTATAAATTTTGGAACTCTCATAGGCGAGGTGCCTTAGCTCTTCCAGCTCATGGACTTGGATCATGCGCCTCTCAGTTGCTGGCTTGATGTCGAAATTCAGTAACTTGACTGCCCATGCAGCCTTGTATTCGAGCTCGAGAGGAAGATGACAAGCCTTACCGTAGACCAGGTGATAGGGGGTTGTTCCTAGCGGCATTTTGTAGGCTGTTCTGTAGGCCCAGAGAGCATCGTCCAGCTTAAGCGACCAGTCCTTACGCGAGGTATTGACAGTTTTCTGTAGAATGTTCTTGACTTCCCAGTTGGAAACTTCAACATGTCCACTCGTCTGGGGTGATAAGCGGTAGCCACCTTGTGTTTCACCCCATTCTTCTTCAACATGCCCTGAAATGCCTTGTTGATGAAGTGTGTTCCGCCATCGCTAATGACCACTCTAGGCATCCCAAATCTCGGAAAGATGATGGAGTTGAACATCTTAGTCACCACTTTTGCATCATTAGTGGGACTCGCCATTGCTTCTACCCACTTGGAGACATAGTCAATGGCGACCATGATGTACTCGTTCTTGAAATACGGAGGGAATGGTCCCATGAAGTCGACTCCCCAACAGTCGAACACCTCAACTTCTAAAATATAATTCTGAGGCATTTCATTCCTTTTGCTGATGTTCCCAAGTCGCTGGCATGCATCGCTTCGAGCTATGTAGGCATGAGCATCTCTGAACATAGTTGGCCACCAGAAACCTGCTTGGAGGATTTTGGAAACTGTTTTGAATGTGGCAAAGTGTCCTGCATAAGAGGAATCATGGAAATGATATAGAATCCCTGGAATTTCTGCCTCTGGAACACACCTTCTGAATATGCCATCCTTGCAATGTTTGTACAAGTACGGCTCATCCCAACCATACTGCCTCGCCTCTCTTAAGAATTTCCTCTTCTCATTTCCAGTGAACTTAAGTGGTTCCTTTTCAGCAGCTAGGAAGTTCGCAATCTCAGCAAACCAGGGGAGGTGAGAGTACTGCTTTTGGATCGCGGCTACTGGTTGTTCCGGTACGCGAGAACAATCGGATGTTATGCTCAGGGGTTGTTCCGCAAAGCGCAGACCAATCATGTTGACGTGTTCTACTGTGTGTTCTTCATCAAGAGTTGTGTCGTCCTCAATCTTCATTCTGGACAAGTGGTCTGCAACCCCATTCTCGAGTCCCTTTTTGTCATTTATCTCGAAATCAAATTCTTGGAGAAGAAGAATCCACCTCAACAACCTCGGTTTTTCATCCTTCTTTGTGAGCAAGTACTTAAGAGCAGCATGGTCTGTGTGCACAATCACCTTTGATCCCACCAGGTAGGATCTGAACTTCTCGAATGAAAAAACAATAGCCAGGATTTCCTTCACAGTCATAGCGTATCTGCATTGAGCTTCATCCATGGTTTTGCTTGCGTAATAGATCACATGAAGTTTCTTGTCCTTGCGTTGCCCAAGAACTGCTCCAACTGCAAAATCGCTAGCATCAGTCATGCTCTCAAAAGGGAGATCCTAGTATGGCGGTTGTACAACAGGTGCGCTGACTAGAGCTCCTTTGATCGTATGGAACACAGCTAAGCACTCGCTGTCGAAATCAAACTTGATCTCCTTGCAGAGCAGTCTGGTGAGTGGTCTCGCTATTTTTGAGAAATCCTGGATGAACCACCTGTAAAACCCTGCGTGACCCAAGAAGCTTCTGATAGCTTTCACAGTTGTTGGTGGCTGCAAGCTCATCATCACCTCGACCTTTGCCTTATCTACCTCAATGCCTTTCTCGAAGATCTTATGCCCTAGAACAATCCCATCTCTAACCATGAAGTGGCATTTCTCCTAATTTAGCACCAGATGTTTCTCCTCACACCTTTTGAGTACCATGCACAAGTTTGACAAACAGACACTAAAGGAGCTTCCATAGACACTGAAATCGTCCCTGAAACCTCCATAATGTCTTCAATCAGGTCAGTAAAGATCGACATCATGCAGCGTTGAAATATTGCTGGCGCATTGTACAGGCCGAATGGCATTCTCCTGTATGCGTATGTCCCGTATGGGCATCTGAACGTCGTCTTCTCCTGATCGTCCGGATGGATAGGGATCTGAAAGAAACCTGAATAACCATCTAAAAAGCAGTAATATGGGTGGTTAGCCAATCTCTCAAGAATTTGATCAATGAAGGGAAGTGGAAAGTGATCCTTTCTTGTGGATGCATTTAATTTTCAGAAATCAATGCACATGCGATGTCCTGTCACTGTTCTAGCAGGGATCAATTCATTCTTTTCATTTGTGATAACAATGATCCCACCTTTCTTAGGTACTACATGAACAGGGCTAACCCACTTACTATCAGATATGGCATAGATCACACCCGCTTCAAGAAGTTTCATTATCTCTTTCTTAACAACATCTTTTAGATTCGGGTTTAACCTCGTCTGATGTTCAACAGAAGTCATTGATTCATCTTCTAGGTGTATTCTATGCATGCATAAATCAGGTGAGATGCCAGGTTTGTCAGCTAGTGAATATCCTAATGCCTTACGATACTTCCTAAGCTCACACAAAAGCAATACAGTTTCCACATTTTTGAGTTCAGCGTTCACAATGACAGGATAAGTGAAATTCGGACCTAAAAAAGCGTACCTGAGCCCCTTGGGAAGGGGTTTTAGCTCAACCTT
>NC_027750.1:47013714-47014160 GCF_000695525.1 Brassica oleracea var. oleracea | reverse complement strand
AGTTCGGTAAAGGGGTCGCTCCAATTGGAGTGTTCTCGTCCTTGTTGCTTTCTTCCCCCAGACTTAGACTCGCCACCATTCTTCCCATACTACTTGCGGAGTCAAGCATCTTAGCATACCCGTCTGCGTCAATGTTCTCGACACTCTGCTCGGCCTCAGCTCTTACTAGTGTAAGCTCAAGTGGATCTTCTGTAGGAATCTCCTCGATCATCCCGTCGCGAGGTTGCAGCGGATCAATCCCTTCATCCACCTCGAAGGTCTGTCCATCCAGCATTGGCTTCTTCAGCAGCTCATCCATCTCGAACTGCATGACTATGTTTCCCAGATTGAGATCAATCTTCCCTTGCCGCACATCAATGATGGCTCCAACAGTACATAGGAACGGTCTTCCAAAAATGAGAGGATCTTTGGATTCCTCTTCCAGCTCTAGAACTACGAAGTCTGCT
>NC_027750.1:47010297-47013687 GCF_000695525.1 Brassica oleracea var. oleracea | reverse complement strand
TTTACTTGGAGATCCTCTAGAATACCAACCGGGGACTTAACTGATCTATCCGCGAACACCAATGACATCTTAGTTGGTTTGAAATGCGTGTATCCCAGACGCTGGTTCTTTAAATATTAACTTCTCGTATACAATAATAATACCGCCTGGAAAATAATTACCCTGCAACACGCTATGAACGTGGTTGACAGCACAAGCATGTTACAGGGTCTCCTCGCTTCTTTATCTGCATGTTCTGAAGCACTGCGATGCACTCCTTAGAGACAGTCATGAGTTCGCTCTCCTCTGATATTTTTCCTGAGATCAATCCCTTCATAAAGCTGCGCATGGAGGGCATCATCTGGATCGCATCCATCAAGGGGAGTCGGACGGTTAGCTCCTTTAGCATCTTTCTGTACTTCATCTCCTCTCGGTCCTTACGAGTAGCCTTTGCTGGAACAGGACAAGGGAGTTTGGGAGTGTATTCGCGAGCAGGAACAGGCTCTGGGATCGGGCGGACAGCCTCAGCTGGTTGTTCTGGTCCTGGCGAATTGGTTCCAACTGTTGGTTCTGTCTCCTTCTCAGCTGCCGGGGTATCGGCTGGTGGTAGTTCCGACTCTTTCTGCTTCCCCTTCTCAGCCGCAGTGAACCTTTTCTTTACCGGTTCCGACAGTTGCCTCTTGACGCTCTCAGTAGTCTGAGCAATTTGAATGTCCATCTGTCTCATATGGCTCGTGACATTTTCGTACTTGGTGCTCAAATCGCTGAACATATGGTTCATTCTGGTATTGATTTCGGTAGTAACCTGGTTTAGAGCCTTCCCTTGGAGCTGTTGTCCTTGGAGCAGCTACTGCAACATAGCTTTTATCTCATCTTGCGGAACAGCGACAAGAGCGGAGATCGCTGGCTGAGTGTTCTGGTGTTTCTGCATCTGAGGTGGATTGTTTTGCGGTTGGCTTAGAACGTAGGTCCGGGGTTGGTAGTTCTTTTGATACCCGACATACTGACCTCGGTTACTCTAAGCAGGATCAGCTGGTTTGTCTTGCTTAGGCCAGAAAAGCTGTGGGCTGTTCCTCACGTTAGGGTTTGGATGGTAGTTTTTAAGCTGCCATCCTTGCCCATTCACGTAGCTCACCTCTTGCTGATCGTCTCCTGATATTTCAGCATCAAACGCCAGGTCATCGGCACTCTTCTCAGGAGCTGCTTCTTCCATTATGAACACTTGGCTTTGGTTTCCCTTCAGCAGTTGGTCCACCTTTGCAGCGAGATAATCTATGCTGTTCACACTCTTCGAGCGATCATGCTCCTTGTTCTTGTTTAGTGAACTTGAAGCCCTGTTCTCAATCAACTCGAACGCACCAGGTGTGGTTTGAGTCATGAAATCTCCATTACTCGAAGAATCAAGGGTGTTTCGAAACTCATAGCTCACTCCATCATAGAACACCTCCAATATATAGTCATTGTCAAACCCATGGTGCGGGCACTCTCTCTGGTACTCCTTGTACCTCTCCCAAGCTTCATGAAAAGGTTCATCAGTCTTCTGCTTGAAATTGGAGATCATGTGCCGTAGAGCCGCGGTTTTAGACTTCGTGTAGAAGTGGCTCATGAACGCTGATCGGACCTGGTCCTATGAGGTAAGAGAGCTGGTTGGCAGAGATTGGAGCCAGCGAGAAGCTTTCCCTTCAAGAGACAATGGGAACAGCGTGCACTTGACATAGTCTGGTGGCACTCCGTTAGAGCGAGAGAAATTGCAGATTCTCTCAAAGGCTTCGATGTGGTCCATCGGGATGTCAGTAGTGAGACCGCTGAACGTGCTCTTCTGTACCAGATTTATCAGTGTAGGTTTGATCTCATAGTCTTGCCGAGTGCAAGGAGGAGGGGTGATGGGGGAGCGGTTAGTAGCGAAGTTCCGCGGAAGGTTCTTCTCCCCAATAAGAGCACCACGCTCTTCTCGCGCGGTGTTCGCGGCTGCTTCTTGAGCAGCTTGCTGCTGATTTTGGATGGTCTGCTGCATCTGCAACATCTGTTGTTGCTGAGTCTGCATTTGTTGTTGAATGATTGCCAATGCAGCAGTGAGGTCATCCTGATTGCCGTGATCACCCATGTTGGTGTCGGTTGTTCTCGGCTGTTGACGGTTCCGTCTTTCTAATCTTGCGAGTTCGTCGTTGGTTAGTTGATGTAGTGGTCCTTGTGCGTTGCTCCGAGTATGTCTACTGGTCATGCACTTGGATCATCTGTTCCAACAAAGAATTAAAAGCAAGTTAGATATCTTAGACTAAATACTAAACCGAAAAATAAAGGTAAAAGCCTGGTCCCCGATCCTGGTCTCCCCGGCAACGGCGCCAAAACTTGATACACTAAAAATGAATCCTTGCTACTGTCAAGTCAACAGTGGTAATTGTAATATTTGAGATTCAATCCAGAGGACCAGTTTACTCTTTACTCTTATGAGTTCAATATTAAGCTGGGAAACAAGTGGGGTTTTAAAATCAATAGTGACGCAAGTAACTAAAATACCTAGAGATTTAAATTCGATTTAAATGAAAGCCGGCTTAGGGTTGTTCATCGGGTGTCAATGCGGAACCAAACAACTATTTAAGTGCAATGAGGTGCAGTCAAGAACTCGGATCACTCGGCTAGAACAATCCACTATCATGGACTTGTTCCCTTTGCTGATCGGTCTTGAGTCCTAAGCTCTTACTTGGAACAAGACTCGATAACAAGCCTTCGAGATCAGGTCCGATTAGTTCACTTAATACCCTAATATCTACTCTCGCTGATTAGGGATATGAAGCTCATTCAATATATGTCAATTTATCTCCTAAGCGGTTAGCTAGGTGATTAAACTAGAGATCGAACATTAAGTGATCAATTCAATGCAAACAGTAAGAACAATATGAATGAAGAACAGTTAAAATCACTTATTTGCGTTTAGCTCATGCGATTGACACCCTAAAACCCTAAGCAAGCTTAGCCGACTACTCAATCATAAAGCAAGATGACACATACATGATTTCTTAATAATACTGCATTTAAAATAAAGTAGAAAGGCAAGGGTTCAGGATGATCTTCTCGTGAAAGTGAGAGATGTAGCATTCTCCTTTACAAGTAGCTAAATCCAAAATAGTTCTCGGTCTCTTGTAAAACTAGCCTCCCCCCTTAGAAATGATAGCATAGGTTTTTTATATGGAGGCGCCAGTGGTAAAGAGAAAGGAGAGAAAATCTAGGGCAAACCCCTGAAATCTTGGAGGTTTCCTTAATAGTCGGGAACAGTCAGTCGCTTGCTCTCTTTGGGAACAACCTTCGGATTGATCCGACTGACTGTTCTGCGTTAGATATTCCAAAATGACTTTTTTCTTCATGGCACTCTCTTCTTTACTCTTTCACCTGCTCCAAACCTGGAATGATATC
>NC_027750.1:47006509-47010106 GCF_000695525.1 Brassica oleracea var. oleracea | reverse complement strand
ATCTGAACCATACAAGCTGTAGACTCAGACCACACACCCTTACCAGAACACCCACGATCGCTGTTCGAAAATCAGCTCCATACTCTGTATCTCATACCTGAAAAAGGGTACACTATCGAGACAGAACTCCTTAAATTCAATTAAGAACAGCGTGAGCTTCTCATCAGAGGCACTATTCAGGGTAAACGGGCTAGGTAAGGAACAGACTATTTCATGGTGGAGCTAAGAGTGTTTAGGGGATACTAAATTTAAGTGGATGCAGGATATCGCGCAAAATAGTAGGAGATGATTGATACATTGATGTCCACAGCCCTTACTCGTTTCTGCTTCACGGGTGCAGTTGTTCTCTCCTCCGGATCAACCGTGGGACTGTTCTTCAGTTCTTGACTTCTCTTGCCTACTCCTCAAAAATTGGTACTAACTCCTTGGTCAACTTTCACAGTGGCGTGTGTTTATATATATATATTATTATTATTATTATTATTATTATTTTTTACATACAAGGTGATGGAGTTGCGAGGGAGAGACAACATAATGAATGTTTCGCAGCCACTGGTGGTCTATTCTTTTGTTTCTCACTGGTCACCATTGTTCCTCTGGTTAGAAAATGCACTCATAGACTGTTCTCTTGTTAGAGCATGGTCTCATCGACTGTTCTCTTCATGCTTGTTCTCTCTTCTCTGAGTGTATGGCATTAACGAGTAAGAGGCTGCGTCGATCCTTTCCTATCCGACCCTTTTGCACATATCTGCACATATGACACTGAAAAACAGAATGCATGAGGGTAAAAATAAAGGCTTCGGCGCAAGGTGGGAACTAGCTAAAGATGAGCTAGCCACTCAGGATCAGCAAGATTGGTAAAAGGAGTAAGAAGTCCTGAGCGTAAGTCTCGTTTCCATGATCTAGTGCCCATAACAAGAAAAATTTCAGTCAAGATTAGGTTCAGGTTAGGTGGAGTTGAGTCTACCCAGTGTAACCTGATCGGTTGAGAGCTTTTGGAGAATCAAATGAGATAAGTCAGGGGTATTCCATGTCCAAGTGTGGGTCTTTCATCACTGCTAAGATCACTGGATAAGAAAGTTAGAGCACGAGGTGGTTAAAAGATTATCACAACAGTTATTGAAAGGTTACACTGGAGGAATGGTGGATTTCATTTTTTTTTCCTCTAAATTCCCTATGGAGGAATGAATTTATAAGGAAAAATTTTCCTATGCAATTTTGATAAGGAACAAATTGAACAAAATTCATATTTTATTTTATTTTTTCAATTTCTCGAATGAAATTTTATTTTTCATTTTGTTCATTTTTTCCATTCTTCTAGTGGTCACCAACTGAAGTCATAGTGTTTCACAGATTAAACTAGTTTTAAGTAAAAACAATTAAAAGAAAATTTGTTTTAAACTCAGTCACAGGTTAAGTTATTATTTATGATTTCAAATAGTTAAATCAAACATCAAATTATTAATATATGTAAAAATAATGTTCATCAAAGTATATATTTATTATTGTGTTAAAAGGTTTTAAAATACTCATATATTAAAAATAGTTAGAAAATATCTTTATATGAATATTGTTGGTTGACTAATATTTAATTATAAATTTTTTTATTTCTTAATTTTTAACTTTATAATAAAAATAGTGTTTTCAGATAGCAACATAATATATATAAGAATTCTCTTAATTTTTAAAATATATTTTCACAATTTAATTATATTAGTTTATAATTAATTATTTAATATAAAATATAAATTTAATAATATTAAAATAAAATTTGTGTTTCATTATAAATCGCGTTTCATTATAAATTCATTACGGGCTTTGTGAAAATTAATAAATACTCGGTTAAAAAATAATAATAAATCAATTACCTATATAGAAACTTAAAATCTAATAAAATATGACAAATTAGAAAATTAACTAAACATTTAATATAACATATAAATTTAATATTATTAAATCAAAATTCGTTTTTAATTATATATAAAATTCATTACGGATATTTTTTAAATTAATAAATTAGTGATTGAGATAAAAACTAATAATAAATCAGTGACTTAGCTAAAACTTATAAAGCATTAAAAATAAGTAAAATTGCCTAAAAATATAGAAAACATGACAAATCAGCAAATTCACTTCTCAAATAATAGTATATGCAGATAAATAGATTATTAAAGTCCAGTGGTAAGAGGCTTACCAAAGGGGAACTGAAAAGCAATCGTGAGTATGCACCGTGTCGTGTATATAGAGAATAGCATATTAGTAATTACATGCTCATAAATACATACGCGTATATAAGCTAGAGAATTGTATACTTCTAAATTATAAGCTACTCTGTTTCAGTTAGAGGAATAACATGATGTTTAATTACTATGTACTCTCTAATAGATGTGAGAAGTGTAAGGCGGAAAATATTTCCGAAAGCTACTAAATAAGAACAAATAAATTACAAAATAAAGCACCTAAATCAATAAAAAATGAGTAAAGGATACCCCCTTAAAGACAACAAGAGGATCAGAGATCAGAGGAACGACCAGTTCGCAAACAAGAAAGCAAGACAATGAATTCTATTGTTGTTATTGACTTCACAGTCAGAGAACACTTTCCATGAAACAGCTTGCTCGTACGAAACATGTCTCCCTATTGTCGACACGCACATTCCAGATGGTAAGCAAGCAAATCCCTGCAACAGTGATAACAGACATGTTTTTTATATCAGGTCAATAACAAACAAACAAACAGCTAAATGACGTATTTTTTTTACCTGTTGCATTAGCTTGGCAAAATCTGGGCAGAGGGCTTTACGACCTGACTCGTCAAAGATCTTCTCCAATGTGATGCCTTGTAACGCAACGAGCGTTGTCTCTAACATGTCTAGACCTGCCTGGTTCGCAAACATGAACACTGGCTGTGGCTGCAATGCCATTAAACCCAGAGGTTAGACGATTTTAAACCAAACTGAATTCTGGCAAAAATGTCTAAACCATTGCCGGTCCTTCGATTCCGGGGATGTATGCGATTTAGTGAAAGTTTTAATAAATTTTTTTTTTTTTTTTACAAATTTGGGGGTTTATTTCTATGTAATTTTCTTCAAAAATCTTGGGACTATAGGCCAATGTTTCACTTGGCTATGTTCAGGACCTGTTAAACTATAATCTAATCTCTCCTTGATACATTTACATAAGTTAGTTATTTATGTTATTACACGAAGAGTTGTAACTCTTCTTCATGTTAAGAGGTGTGTTTCTTAGCCTAATGATTCGATCTCTATATAAAAATCAATCATTTGATGTAACATCAACACAAGAATCTCAATAATAAAAAGTATTTCAGATAGGTTACATCATTTTCGGAACTATCTGAAGTAAGCATGTAACATCTATCTTATTCTTTCTCTCGAACTCGTGTGTAACACACAATGATCGTTGTGTAACACAAGTGGTTGGTAAAAGATTAATATAGTATTAGAGCTCTTCGATTGAGAGGACGAAGAAGAAAGCACTAGTAAGAGAAACACTTGGCGTGGTGAAAAGAAGGCTAGAGGATCTTGTCATACGATTTCGGAAGCACACGAAACGATGAAGAATCAAGTAATCCCCA
>NC_027750.1:47004876-47006311 GCF_000695525.1 Brassica oleracea var. oleracea | reverse complement strand
TTGTATCGGATCATATCTTCTCACGGATTGCAGCAGCATCAACATCCGAAGAGGCGTGGGATGCATTGAAGGAAGAGTATGAAGGCTCTTCTCAAGTTCGTTTGATTAAGCTTCAAACGTTGCGAAGGGAGTACGAGAATCTGAAGATGTATGAGAATGAAGACATCAAGGTCTTCACGGATAAGATAGTTGAATTGGCAAATCAATTAACTTATCATGGTGAACAGAAGTCGGATGTTCAACTCATACAAAAGATACTCATCTCTCTCCCAGCCAAGTTCGATAGTATAGTCAGTGTGTTGGAGCAAACAAGCGATTTGACTTCAACAAAGATGACAGAGTTGATCGGGATTTTGAAGGCTCATGAAGCAAGGATGGCTGCAGGAGAAGAAAGCACCAATGAAGGAGCATTCGATGCTCGTGTTAAGCACGGAATTTCTGGTGTTACATCAGACAACTCAAAGCGCCGAGGAAGCAAGAAGTGGTGTGGTTACTGCAAGAAGAACAATCATACCGAGAGCGAGTGTCTGAAGAAACAGAAGAAGGAAGATCCAAAGAAGGATCATCGAAGTAACAAGGAGTGTTATAATTGTGGCAAGTTAGGCCACTTTGCAAATCAGTGCTACTCAAAGAAGAAAGAGAAGGCACATGTGAGTCTCGAAGAAGACTCGAATGAAGATCACATGTTGTTCAGTGCGAGCGAAGCATCAACAACAATGATGGAAGATGTTTGGTTAGTACACAGTGGAGCAACTAATCATATGACAAAGGAGGAGAATTACGTCTCACGGCTTGATAGGAGCATCAAGGTTCCAATAAAGATTGGAAATGGAAGCACGGTCATGCCAGCCGGTAAAGGTGACATTACCGTCATGACTAAAGGTGGCAAGAGGACCATCAGAAATGTGTTCTTGGTTCCGGGTTTGGCGAAAAATTTGTTAAATGTTCCACAAATTGTTTCAAGCGGATACCGGGTGAGTTTCCAAGAGAAGAGATGCATCATAGATGATGCAAAAGGAAGGATGATAATGGATATCCCAATGACTCATAAAAGCTATCGAATCAGGATGAGTTCGGCTCAGGTAGAAGAAGCCATGAGCGTTAATGAGCAAGGAAAGATGGAGACATGGCACAAGAGACTCGGTCATGTAGGCGACAAAAGGTTGCAACAAATGCAAGACAAAGACTTGGTAAAGGGGTTACAAAAGTTTATAGTAAAGAAGGAAGCATGTGAAGCATATAGACTTGGAAAGCAATCACGCAAAAGCTTCCCAAAGGAATCTCAAACTAAGACGAGAGAAAAGCTTGAGATTGTACATACTGATGTATGTGGGCATCGGCCGATGAAGCATCAATCCGTTGATGGAAGTCGATACTTTTTGCTCTTCTTGGATGATCATACTCACATGTGTTGGGTATACTTCATGAAGCAAAA
>NC_027750.1:46994746-47004399 GCF_000695525.1 Brassica oleracea var. oleracea | reverse complement strand
AAGAATGTGATAAGTGTGAAGTGGATCTACAAGATCAAGACCGATGCAAACGGGAATCACATCAAGCACAAGGCGCGGCTAGTTGCAAGAAGGTTCTCTCAAGAGTATGGTGTTGACTACCTTGAGACGTTTGCTCCTGTCTCAAGACATGATACAATACGAGCTATACTTGCCTATGCGGCTCAGATGAAGTGGCGATTGTACCAGATGGATGTGAAGTCAGCCTTTCTCAATGGCGACCTCAAGGAAGAAGTGTATGTCACACAACCACCTGGGTATGTAACACACGGGAAGGAACACAAGGTGTTAAGGCTACACAAAGATTTATATGGTTTAAAGCAAGCCCCAAAGGCATGGTATGGAAGGATAGATTCATACTTTCTTCAAAACGGTTTTAAGAGAAGTATGAATGATGCGGCTTTATACATCATGAAGCAAGGAGGAGATGTGCTGATCGTGAGTCTATATGTGGATGATATAATCATCACAGGAAGCAACATTCAGAGCATCAACACATTCAAGGAGAACATGAAGAAAGAATTCGAGATGGTGGATCTTGGATTGTTGAACTACTTTCTTGGAATGGAAGTAATTCAAGACGATGGAGGCATATTTCTTTCACAAGAAAAGTATGCAAACAAACTTGTAGACAAGTTTGGGATGCGAGACAGCAAGAGTGTAAGCAACCCACTTACACCACAAGGAAAAGGAGTTGAGGATGACAAGGAGTATGGAGATCCGACTAAGTATAGAAGCATCGTTGGAGGGCTTTTGTACTTGTGTGCATCAAGACCTGATGTGATGTATGCAAATGCCTATCTCTCAAGATACAAGTCATCACCTCGCATGAAGCACTACCAAGAAGCCAAAAAGGTGTTAAGATATGTCAAAGGAACATCAAACTTTGGAGTGTACTTCACAAGCGTGAAAGAACCAAGACTTGTAGGCTACACGGACAGCGATTGGGGTGGTTCTAAGGAAGACAAGAAAAGCACTTCAAGTTATGTGTTTACTCTTGGATCAGCCATGTTCTGTTGGCAGTCAAGCAAGCAACAAACAGTGGCGCAATCAACAGCTGAAGCGGAGTACATAGCCGTGTGTGCAGCAGCAAATCAAGCAGTGTGGTTACAAAGACTATTTGAAGACTTTGGTCAGAAGTTTGAAGGAGGCATTCCGATCTTATGTGACAACAAATCAGCAATAGCAATTGGGAAGAATCCCGTGCAACACAGAAGGACAAAGCACATAGAGATCAAGTACCATTTCGTGAGGGAAGCTGAGCAGAAAGTAATCATTGAACTGAAGTATTGCAAAGGGGATGATCAACTCGCAGACATTCTCACAAAGGCATTGGGCGGTTCAAGGTTTGAAGATTTAAGGAAGCAGCTTGGAGTCAAGTCGAGATATGATTAATGAGGAGTGTTAAACTATAATCTAATCTCTCCTTGATACATTTACATAAGTTAGTTATTTATGTTATTACACAAAGAGTTGTAACTCTTCATGTTAAGAGGTGTGTCTCTTAGCCTAATGATTCGATCTCTATATAAAGATCAATCATTTGACGTAACATCAACACAAGAATTTCAATAATAAAAAGTATTTTAGATAAGTTACATGATTTTCGGAACTATCTGAAGTAAGCTTGTAACATCTATCTTATTCTTTCTCTCAAACTCGTGTATAACACACAATGATCGTTGTGTAACACAAGCGGTTGGTAAAAGATTAACAGGCCCTAGGACTCTAACCCGATACTCTACAACCAAAATGGTTTAACCATTAATTACCTTCAAAGAGCAACACAATATAGCATCTTGGTGATCCCATAGTTGTCTTAATAACGCATCACCTCCAAGTGAGTCTGTCCTCAGCAAATCAGAGCCAAAGTGTTGTCTGTGTTTGGCGTGAACAAGCCCCAAGTAAAAAGAAGGCACATAACAATCTTTTAAATCTTTTAAAGTCACTAAAGCCCATGCAAGATGAGAGCGCTATTAAACAAAAGAGGATACTCACTTGTAACTGTGGCAGATCCATATTGCAAGAGAAACAGCTTCAGGGGACCCCGGAGACAACTTGGAACCAGGAATCGGGATTAACACCGACGGTGAGAGCGCCACTGCAACCCGTTGAACCGAGGAAATCACGCTCCGCACATACTGACAAGCCATGTTGGCAACGTTCTCTTGCAAGTTATTCTCAAAGGGGAACTGAAAAGCAATCGTGAGTATGCACTGTGTGCTCGGGTTAGAACCAGTCTCTGGTGTTGAACCCACATCTTGGCTTGAAGTTAAGTCTAATGTCTGGTGGTTAGCAGTAAGCAAGTCCTGAGCATCTCCCTGTACATCAAGGCAGAAAATGTCTCTGAGAGAAAATAAACCATTATGAACATCAACAAACCAGTGATAGAAAAGTAAGCAGTAATATACTACTGTTTTAGCATCTACAGGTATGACACGGAAACCAGAAGGAACAAGGGGAGCATCATCAGGAAACATCTCATTGACTGGAGCAAATACAAGCTCTGAACAAGCTCCAAGAGCATCCTCATCAATCCCAGTACAAATCTGCCAGTGCATCATTAAATCATTTAGCTACTAATGACTAAAGAGGCAATTGTGGTGTTTGCTAAAACTCAAAACATATGGTTTTAGGAAGAATACCTGTAGAAGATGTACATCCCTAGTCAAAAATGAGTCTTCTGGGACTAGAGAATGCCCTTCTAATCTAACAACTTCTAGCATCTGAAGCATTAAAACCAAAATAACATTAAGGATGATACTGATATAGATATCACCATCTTAATCTCAAAGCAAATGAGAGAGCCCACCTCTTCCTTTTCGATTGTATTCCCTAATGGCATTATGATTTGGCTACCGGTGAACGTTGTAGGCCTCATTCTGGAATAAGCAAAGGCACCAGCTTTCAGCGTGGCAGCAGAATAAGCATCAACATTGAAATCAGCCCACTCAGACCGATGCTCCCTTAGAAATCGAATGAGAACCGCAGGACAAACATTCTATGCAATGTACACCAAAAGAGGCAGAGAACAAAGTAAAAGTATTCAGAAAAAAAATTCCCAAAGCTGCAACAGAGATGTTTGAGAAGAAAAACAGTATAAGAACTTACATGAAGAAGCATTGAAGCCTTGGCGCAGAGCACACCTCCTAGAAAAGAAAGTGGATCAGAAAAACTATTCAAGTGCTTCGTAGAGTTAACAGCAACAGTTATGTCTTCTGCTCCATTACAATGCATTATGGACCACCCATCGTCATTAAACCCATTAACCGCATCATTGAAACCTCTGTAAGTGAAAACATAAAAACAATTCAAATCAAAAGAGCTAAAAAAAGAAGATCATTTGCAAAAAATGGTAAGTGCTTGTAAAATCCAAAACCTGCTTAGTCTTTGGCTAAAAGTTCTCAAAACCGCAGGCTGTCTACCTAATCCGTATACCACTTCTCCATTTGTCTCATGCGCTACTTGCCTCACATATCTCAACGCCTAAAACACGAAATAAAAACAAACAGTTATTTGACAGAACAAGGACACTCTTCTTAAGGGAGCTTGAGTCATATCTACACTTACAGCAATTGTCATTCTCTGTGCAACTACTTTTGAAGATTCATAAAGGGGCCGCAGCACGTCTGGTACACTCCAACCCTGCAAGAACCAATGAATTAGAATCAATTCTTTTAATTGGATGTTGAGGAATGTGTACTAAGGGATAATGATTTAGCTATTATCTTCCGTACCTCAAAATTAATGTGATCGACGATGTGAATTATGGAACAACCACCATCACAAGGCCTTATTAAATAGCCACTAGGAAGCATCTCTGCCTTCGCAAACTGAGCAGCGGAAGTAGCATTAGGACCAGCTCCTGAACCAGAGAGAGACCTCTCACAAACCTTGTTAAAAAAGCACACAGAGAATATCATTTCACTATCATCAAACATTCAGATAGATATATTTTCTCCTAAAGATATGGAGCATACCACAAAACTGCCGTTCTCAAGGCTTGTAGTGTATCTCAGGGTCCAGAAGTCACGGGCAGGAGCCAGAGTCGTGGGTGCATATGTCTGATAAAATTTGTAATTTAAAAAAAAAAAAAAGGAGAAAAAACTAAATGAAAAGAGAGAGACGCAGAAACAAGGTTTCACCTGCATATATATGAGTTCAATCGTTCCACCATTACCAGAAGGGAACATTGTGAAAACTTCAAGGCTCCGGCAGTCACGGAACCAAGATGGCCGATCTTTGAGTATCTCAACAATCTACAATTAAACTTGGAAGTTGGAACAAAATAAAAAAAAAAAGATTGGAACTATTACAATTTTTGAGCCTGGAACATAGGGCAACTCCTTAACCTTCATAGGTTCTAAACTGACAAGACCACAGGCTCGAGCTGCCACGCCATTGCATTTTTGAGAAATGGCAAAAATGCCAACCGAATCCGGACCAGGCTGAACACAAAAAAAAAAAAAAGATTCGGTCAACCTCTCCAATACACACATATCACACCATAAAGTAACAACGAAAACGTATTTTACCTTCATACCAGGCATCTGGACCCAATCAACAGCAGTTCCTGTTGCCTTTGAAAGGAACTCTGCCAAGGTCTCCTCTGCAATCGCGATCAATCTGCCAAAATAAACAAATATAAGTTGGTTGGTTACATCCCAGAGCGAAGCTAGTTAACCAGCTCATCTTTTAATTACCCTGCAGGACTATTTGCATCTGTAAGGGGATGATGAGGAGGAGTTGGATCCACCGAGTCGCAGCTAGCATCAGTCCCCTGAAAACCCACAAACACCAGAATTAACATCAGAACTTTGTAAATACCAAACGAATCAAAGATTTGTGTGGGTGCATACCACTGTGGTCAAGGTGAGCTGCTGCTTCATGTATCCGTTTTCACTGACAAGATGAGAAACCTGTTTTTGAAGCCTATCATTCTCCTCCATCAGCAGCTTATTCATAGCTGAAAGCTTCTGGTTTACGCTCTGCAGCCTCGACGCCTCTTTCCTCTGTTTATCTCGACACCTGAAACGTACAAAACCCAATCACTACACAAATACATTACATTTTCCTCTCTAAAGGAATGAAGAGAATCCCTACAAATTCATAGCAGCACACAGAATCTAAAGACCCTTTAAGGGAGAATCGAATCCACAACCACCTAAACCATAATATGATCATATCAACAGAAGTAATATACGAAACAGAATCATCAAAAGATTCCAACTTTAGCGAGAATGCTAGAAACCCATTAATACATGCAAAATCGAAATCCAATCAAACTTACAAATCGTTTGAGTTTTTTTTTTTTTTTTTTTTATAAAGTTACCTTCGGTTTTGAAACCAGACTTTGATCTGCTTGGGTTCAATATTGGCCAAAAAGGAGCATTCTCTGATCAGCTGTTGACGGCGGAGGGACGTGGGTTTAGGACATTCTGAGTAAACGCGCTCCAGTGCCTCCACTTGCTCCGCCGTGTACCTTACATACTTCCCGCTGCTATCCAAATGCCGATTTATATTGTCACCACTCTCATGGCGATTCGCCACCGCCACAGTCATCGCCATTTAATAAAAGTCTTCGACTTTCTCACTGGGATGCGAGCTTCTCTCTCTCTGTCTCACTTTCCTTTTGGTTTCTTCTTTTCTTTATCTTTAACTTCTTCGGAAAACCCGTCGTTTATTAAGCGTAACGTAAGTTAAAGTGCTTGTCTCTTTTGTTTTCTCAGACAAAGAAGATTCTAAGGTCGTGTCTTCTAGTGAAAGTCCACAGACAAGTGGAACACAAAGTTTGAACAAGAAGCAGAGACAAAAGAGAAAAAAAAAGGTGTTTTCAGACAAGTAAAAAAGCTTAACCGAAGATTTTAGGAAAATTACAGCTTCTTTCCAGAAAATAACACAATCACACAAAAACACTTTCTCAGTAGAAGAAGAAACCCAAGTTGAATCATTGTGAGTAGTTTACACACTAAGAGAGACCAAAACCTAAAGAAAGAAACAAAGGACGAAGAGCAAAGTAGACTCAAAAGTGTATCGGTGAAAGCAAGAACGAAAGCAAGTGTTCTCTTGAGAAATTATATAGAGAGAGAGAGAGAGAGAGTGGCTGGTGTGAACATCGAACAGTAAGAGACAGTGAAAGGAGTTTGCACGCATACCGACAAGCTGTGGCATAAGCGAAAAAGAAAAATGTTTTTAGATTAAATGATTAATTTATATTTAAAATTTAATTATACGGCGGGCATTTACGAAGTTGTCCCGACCTTTTTGGTAGAGATGACAACGTAGGGATCCACCTACTGGCCCCACTTTTCCCTCTCTATGTCATTTATTATTTGTGTCAACCGATTTGACCTAACAACTCTTTATTCAACTTTTTGTACCACTCGTTTTTCAACTTTGTTTTCTATTTGTTTACAAACATATTTCCATTTGATATAAAGAACTAGATCATAATTTGTAGCGCATATTTTATTTTAAATTAATTACACAAATTTATACATTAATTAAATATTTAGCATTAAAAATATTTTAGTTGTAGAATATTTATTTTATGTGATTTAATTAATATAATTATAATTATTTTGTGTAATTTATTTTGCCAATAATTTGGTTTATATTATTATTGGTTTAATTTTTTTTTATTATTAGTGTTAATCATTGGAATAACTTGAAAATTACTCTATTTATTATTTAAAATTTTTAAAATTACACCTATCTTTTTTATTTTTGAAAAATACACTTTCTAATATATGAAAATGCATTTTTATTCTGCTTCTGATTAAACAATTAAATTCCAAATTATTATTATTTATAATTGAAATAAATAAATATTAATATTTTAATATAACAAATAGAGAAATTCGCAAATATATAAGACTTATCTATATATTTTAATTTTACGAATTTTATTTGAACAAAAAAATTATACAACGTTGCAAACAAATTTCTATTCTCGTAATACGAGCTTGTGAGCATTATTTATTAGTTCAATATTTCATAATTTAGTTTTGAATAACAATCTATCGGTTTGAAACTCTTTGGTATTACAGATGACCAAATTTTGATTTTCAAGAATTTTTTCACCGTTATTTTTCTATTTTTATTTGTTATTTTTAAATAAAAAAAACAATTAGAACGAAGATAAGTGCTATACCTAGATTTAGACTTTTAAGAACCTATGTTACAAGACACCAAAAAATATACGGAAGGTTCTCTCTCTCCTCTTTAGAGAGAGAGAGAGCTCTCTTTCTTTCTTTCCCTGTTCACACACCCTTATCTTTCACAGGGAGAAAGAGATTTGTCTTATGTTTTGATGTGAAATACTTTTCGATCGAAAGATCGATTTCTTTTGTTCGCTTTGGCGAGTGTGTTTTCCGGTTAGCGGATTTCTCTTCGTTCGGCGAAGTTTTGATGTGATCTTTCAAAAACAAATCGAATCGTGTTCTTAAAGTTTAATCCTTTTTCGATTTGCTTTTGAAATTAATAAAAGTTTTCTACATCTTTCACCGTTCTTCATTTTTATTCCGTTGATCCTTTAATCGGATACTATGTTTCCAGAGTCAACTTTACTTCTCTTTAAAAAGATTCAGTCTTTACCAATTTTAGAATAGCTAGTTTGGCATAAGGGAAAGCATCTTTGCTAAGAGAAGAAGAGTTTTGTTGGGATTTATTAGATCTTTTTGGAATGGATTCAGCAGAATCGGCGTTCTTACGGTCCGGCAAAGATTCCGTTTTCATCTGATCTAAGCTTTCCTCTGGTTTATCATCAGCGAAGCATGGTCCCTCTGATTATTTGATCATGGTTGAGTGAAAGATGACTGGACTACAAGAACCAGGCGAATCGAGTTGATGCGGTGGCTGTGGTGAAAAAGCGTTGCCGGAATCTTCTCTGCAGCGACGAAGAAGTCAAGCGACGGTGAGAAGGACGGTGAAGATGACCTACGTGTCTCTCAATACACCAAGAATTGCCACATCGCAATTACTCTTCAGTTTCCACACACGTATTTTATGAAATTATTGTACTATATTTTGTTTGTTAGTGTGTTGGGCTTAAAGCCTATTCTGTTCTCCATTCTAGTCCAAAAGCTTTAATGAAAAGCAAAGCAGTTGACCAAAAAAAAAACTTTTAAGAACCTTGTAATTTAGAGGAATTCATAAAGATTAATATTTTTTCAATGTTTTTCTTTGTTATTCTTTCCTTCTCTATAGTAATTTTTGTTATTTGGTTAGTTTAAAATTTAGGACTAGATAAAATTTGAAGCAAACGTTTGATTTTTTTTGTTTACTAAGAAAATGAGAGAAATAGACCATGACAAATGCAGGGAAAAGAAAAGAAAGAGACTACGGCAAACTAAAATCATAAGTGAATAATCTGAAAAATATTAAAATGAGAGAATCGTAGAATTTAAAGGGAGACAATATTGACGAGATTAAAATCAAGAATTCACAAAATTATTACGCTAAGATATACATCAGTGAAGAAATAATACCAGAATTGTAAACAATTCAAAAATGGAGTTCAAGAGCAAAGACATATATGCTCTGTGAATTGAAAAATAAAAATAAAGAACAGAAAAATGAGCAGATAGGCGTTTTTTCCCCGTAGAGATATTATAGTATAATTTTTAAAAAGTGTAGTGAAAATTTTATTGTTGTTGACTTGTTTCTAGAACAATTGTTAAAGGAATATTTCAAATTTATTTCTGTTTAACTAAAAATATTAATTTAGATATTTAAATTAGATAGTATTGTCATTTTACTTATAGATAAGTGTACTTTTCAAAAACAATAAAGATGGAGTAGTTTTCAAAATATAATCTTAATGAAAGTTATTTTTTACAAAATTTACCTTAATCATTTATCATTATATAATATATTTTAAACATTTTCACAATTATTTTTGCTATTATATTATTATACAATGTATAATGTGTATATATCTGTTTATATACTCTTTTTATTCTTATTCAATGGCTATTATTGAATTATTATATTACTTAAATAAAATATAATTTTTTTATTAGATTGTATATTATTACATACAAAATAACTAATGTTTCTAATATAGAAATAAGACTACATTTTTGTGTTCATGTATATTCTCTTTTTGCCATCTACGTTCATATATATTATACTAGGATCGGCCCGCCCTACGGACGGGAAGATAATAATAAAAACTATTTTATATAAATTTATATTAATTTTATGAGGCATTTAAAAATCATGGTGGATTGAAAACTATATTATAAAAAACAATAATGAATAGAATTCTGAGATCACATTGTTAGGACATCATTAGTGGTAAAATAGCAAGTAGAGTACATCACTAATATTTTTATTATTATTTTTTTACATAATTTAGTTATTAATAATTTTAAAAATTAAAATAGAAAACCTGAAAATGATACCACATTTATTCACCGATTCTTTAGAAATGTATGAAAGCTCTTCCCAGAAGTACCACTCTTGCTCTTTTTTTTTTATCCTTTCTCTTTCCTCTTTTTCAGCTTTTAATATTTTTAAATTTGTTAAAGACTGATGAATTTCAACCGGTGTAAGTGCCCTTATTTTTAATAAACATTTTTGGTTTGGAATTAAAATGACAATATCCTTCATTATTCTATTTTTTCAGAGAA
>NC_027750.1:46994139-46994651 GCF_000695525.1 Brassica oleracea var. oleracea | reverse complement strand
ACTCTTATATCCTTGTTCTTGATATATATATAACAAATAATTATTTAAATAAAAAACATATTTTTTTATCTTTTCGAATTATACTTTTTTAAAAATTCAAACTTTTTTATAATTTTTTTTTGGAATTGTTTTGGTTTATTTTATTTTATTTTTTAATTCTACGGATATAAGATATGTTCGGTTATTTATAAAATTTGATTCAATTCTCTTTCAGATATTTTGTTTTTTTTTTGTTCAGTTTGGACAACAAAGTGGGGAACCAGCTAATAACAAAAACAAAATCGGGTCTCTTTCGGTTACAGGCGTTTCAGATTATTTTGGTTAATTTGAGTAAATTTATTGGTAAATTGTTTTTTGCAAAGAAAAAAACAGGTGATTTAAGTTTTTTGGATCAATTATCAGGTAGTTTATATAATTTTAAATAATTTAGGGAAATAGTGTTCTTATAATTCATTTTGGATAGTCCAGTTTATAAATAATAAGTTTATGATATTTGTTACTGTAAAACTAAG
>NC_027750.1:46992075-46993986 GCF_000695525.1 Brassica oleracea var. oleracea | reverse complement strand
ATTTTGTTTTTTATTTGGTAAGGTTCGATTCTTCAGTTACGGGTAAACAAATGGTTAATTTCATGTGTGAAGAGCTTTGTAGTACTGGTTAACAGCACATCGATTTTAATGTTTGATCTCAAACCTCTCGTCATTCTATTTATTTATAAATTAAAATTAGGATACAATTATTGGCGGATGAATCAAATCTATTTTTCATTTGCTAGGTGACTATAGTAAGAATAATATTATTGTATAGACCCAATTCAAAGTTTAGAGTCATAAATAATAGAGCCTAAAGAGACCGACAAATAATTTAAGTGGTAAAATAGTTTACGATGACGTGGATTTTTTTTGTTATCTATCTATATATAATTGATTACGGCTGCTGGTTCAGAGGTGGACTTTGTGGGTTACCGGACTTCAAAAATTAGAGTTGTATATGGCCCAAAATTTATAAGTCTGAAGCCCAAATAATGTTGTGACGGACACGTATCGCCTCTGCAGCGAACGACTTTCCACGTGGCAAAGCAGGAGAGACACCAACATATTTATATATATATAGATTAACTACACTTGATATAAATACTCTTATTCTTTATATATTTCAATTATAACATAAAATTAGGATTTTTAATTGATTAAAATGTATGTAAATTTTATTCACAGTTTTATGAAATCATTTTGACTTATTAGAAAAGAATTGATCCAACAAAAAGTTAACATCCAAATCTCCGTTGTTGGGGTTGAAAACGGTTACGACGAAGTTAACATCCAAATCTCCGCAAAATACAAGTATGAGTGCCTTTCCGCGATAAATTGTACTTGGTCAAAAGAATGTCGCGGCATACGTCCTCGAAATAAAACCTTGTTCAAACCCCGTTTGGATAAAACACAAGCTGTCCCAAGGCAACGGAAACGTATCTGAGTCAGCCGCGGATAGGTTCGAATGTGACGGTCGGAACACATATAGACCAAGCTCAGTCACTACGTAACTACCGCACACTGCCCGGTCGCTACGCAGCGACCGAGCGTCTGTCCCGCTCGGTCGCTACATAGCGACCGAGCTCGAGCCAAGCTCGGTCGCTACGTAGCGACCGAGCGTCCGTTCCGCTCGGTCGCTACATAGCGACTGAGCTCGAGCCAAGCTCGGTCGCTACGTAGCGACCGAGCTTGTAGCGACCGAGCTCGAGCCAAGCTCGATCGCTACGTAGCAACCGAGCTCTTCCGAAACTTCGATACGACGCGAGTCCATGCATTCTTGTCTACCCTTCGATGCTATCTCCCGAAGACCGTAGCGAACCCGTTTCATGTTTTCCGCCATTCAAAGTCATCGATCAAACTTTGCGGGAAAACCCGCGGAAAGTTTGTTTTTTATCGAAAGAAGCCGTAATAAACGCTTTGAGTCAAAAGACGGCCCAAAGGGACCTAAGACATTACTCGAGGCCCAGCTTACGATCTCTTAACCAACAGCCTGTAAGACGCATGACGGTTTACGCTTGGTTCGCAACGAAAGATAAATGTCAAGTTTCCGCGGATAAATACGAAATTTTGAAGATAATTACGAAGATCGGGAAAAATGGAATATCTCCATTTTTATGCTATGACGGCTAAAGGGCAGAAGGAGAAAAGCGTAAACCGACCTAGGAGCGAGTATATAAGGAGTCCTAGGCGAGAGGCATGGAGAGGACTTTTCTCAGAGCAAACTTAGCACTTAGAGCAATTAGGTATATTTCCGTTTTTGTTATTCGAGCTGCGACTTAACTAGGTTATTGCCGTCTTAGGGTTTTAGAACTAGGAATCTCGCCGACAGCTCTCGTAGCCCAGACTCTTACCTTGTTGTAACGCTCAAACGCGAATTCAGAATAAGATCTACTTTGCTTTCTTTTCGATTTCTTATACTTTATCGTTGTTATTCTTGTGTTCTGATTG
>NC_027750.1:46990827-46991848 GCF_000695525.1 Brassica oleracea var. oleracea | reverse complement strand
TGATCAAAACAATGTCTGGAAATACGAAAGACAAAATTGCAGTTCGCAACCACACTGGTAAGACAACCCCAACCGCCACTGCGCCTATGGCCAACGCTTACGCAAACGCCATAATGCCTAAAAAAATCGAAAAAACCCAGCCGCGACTTTTCGCCAACAGGAAGTGCTACGAAACGAGCTTGCGATTTCTCTGTCTAAACATAAAGGAAAATCGTAAATTTTATCAAATCCCGTAAGTTTGGCTCATTTCCGAGCTAAAGAAGTTTCAATGCGTAAGGGTTTTACCAAAACAAGTTTTCCGAAAATTTTCCGGAAGGGTAAAACTTGTTCTCTCAAAAACCGCAGAATACCCCTAGGTTATTTACGGAAAAAGGAAGCGCAACAAATCGATTACATAGCTCGGTCATTACGTAGCGACCGAGAAAGCACACGGCTCGGTTACTACGCAGCGACCGAGCTCAAGCTAACTCTCCACTCGCTACATAGCGACCTGTCAGGCCTAAAAAGGGTCCTCCTTTGTGTTCTCTTTTGAATCCCGATCGAAACGCTTTTCGTTTCGTCTCAATCGAAGTTTCCGTTGAGATTTTACGACGAAAACAAGTAAGACTCATCTAAACTCCTTCGCTTGCTCCTACTTGCACTTACCTCCATCTTTGTGTTCTCCTTCAAATCTCGACCAAAATGTCTCTTGCTTCGTCTCGATTGGAGTTACCATTGAAACTTTACGATAATAATTCTGAAAGACTATATAGCATCTATCATCGCAATCATTCGTTTAAAAAACCTCTGCCAAACTTAGAATGAAAGTCGATGATTTACTGAAGTCATAAAGATCTTTTCCGATTTGATAAAACGAGTTTCGTATAAGAATAGGCATCAAAGCATCACTCTCATTTTCCGTTGAACCAACCGACTCATGGAAAAACATCAAAATTTTTTTTCTTTTTTTAATAATATAATGGATTTGCCTGGACTTTGCGACAAAGCAAAATCAAGAACAAAAGTAACAGAAAATACGACA
>NC_027750.1:46964606-46990373 GCF_000695525.1 Brassica oleracea var. oleracea | reverse complement strand
TGATCACAACAAACTCTTAACGTCCTAAACAGACTTAGCCATCTCGTAGAGATGACTCTCGTACATCCGACACAAGGATAATAGCGCTATAAGAGAAACCCCAAATTTTTGGTCAGCACTTCCAGGAGGCTTAAAAATTATCCTGGGAGAGATGCTCGGTTCCAACCATACAAGTCGTATAAGCCAAGAACCTATCGTAGACTTTAAATCGGTATGAAATCAGGATGAAACTGAAACGAGATACGTAAGTCGAATTAGTCATCGCACCCTCTAAAACCAGGAGTAAACCTAGGTCTTGCCCTAAACCCAGCGCACTGGTCTCTAACATCTCTAGGCATATTATCAAAAACCTTGATACGAGATCCCAAAATTTGTCTCTTTGCCAAAATTCGAACGTCTTCAGAAACCCCTCAAGTTTACACACTGCGGAAAACTCTCGAAACAGATCACGGATATAGCAGTTCACACAGAGTTAGATTACGAGATGACAACTCGTAGTCTTCCTTCTACACCCATATAAAATGCCATCGGCAGCAACACGCCTGATAACCTCTACATAAAAACCAGACCGTAAAGGTCTCGCTGGAAAACTAGTCATACAAACCTTAACTCCAAGACGAACTACGAAAGGCTTGATCCTTTCAACAAGGGTACGTAGGCAGCCGTCATATGGCGCAGCCCCAATCTTACCGCGTTCTACTTTTAGAAGAGCGAGAAGACCACTTACCACAGACCTTTTCCACCATTAATTTCGCCTAACTCACCTAACTTGCCAAGCCACTCGCTAAAACCTTACGCTAGAAGCTCATGGTTCTAACGAGCTGGGGGACTAACTGTTGGGGTCAAAATCGGTCACGACGGAATCAATGTCTGAAAGTCCATTGTTGGTGTCAAAAACGGTTACGACGAAGTTAACATCCAAATCTCCGCAAAATACAAGTATGAGTGCCTTTCCGCGACAAATTGTACTTCGTCAAAAGAATGTCGCGGCATACGTCCTTGAAATAAAACCTTGTTCAAACCCTGTTTGGATCAAACACAAGCTATCCCAAGGCAACGGAAACGGATCTGAGCCAGCCGCGGATAGGTTCGAATGTGACGGTCGGAACACAGATAGACCAAGCTCAGTCACTACGTAACTACCGCACACACACACTGCCCGGTCGCTACGCAGCGACCGAACGTCCATCCCGCTCGGTCGCTACGTAGCGACCGAGCGTCCTTTCCGCTCGGTCGCTACGTAGCGACCGAGCTCAAGCCAAGCTCGCTCGCTACGTAACGACCGAACGTCCGTTCCGCTCGATCGCTACGTAGCAACCGAGCTCTTCCGAAACGTCGATACGACGCGAGTCCATGCATTCTCGTCTACCCTTCGATGCTATCTCCCGAAGACCGTAGCAAACCCGTTTCATGTTTTCCGCCATTCAAAGTCATCGATCAAACTTTGCGGGAAAACTCACGGAAAGTTCGTTCTTTATCGAAAGAAGCCTTAATAAACGCTTCGAGTTGTAGCGACCGAGCTCGAGCCAAGCTCGATCGCTACGTAGCAACCGAGCAAGGCATGACTCGAAGCCCACCTTACGATTTCTTAACCAGCAGCCCGTAAACCATGGGACGGTTTACGCTTGGTTCCCAAGGAAAGATAAATGTCAAGTTTCCACAGGTAAATATGAAATTTTGAAGATAATTACGAAGATCAGGAAAAATGAAATATCTCCAGTTTTAGGCTATGACGGCTTAAGGGCAGAAAGGGAAAAGCGTAAACCGACCTAGGAGCGAGTATATAAGGAGTCCTAGGCGATAGGCATGAGGAACAACTTTTTAGACTAGTATACGATTGGTTCGCAAGGAAAGATAAATGTCAAGTTTCCGCGGATATATTCCACGGATAAATACGAAATTTTGAAGATAATTACGAAGATCGGGAAAAATGGAATATCTCCATTTTTATGCTATGACGGCTTAAGGGCAGAAGGGGAAAAGCGTAAAACGACTTAGGAGCGAGTATATAAGGAGTCCTAGGCGAGAAGCATGGAGAGGGACCTTTTCAGAGAAAACTTAGCACTTAGGGCAATTAGGCAACTTTTAGTCTTTGTTATTCGAGCTGCGACTCAATTAGGTTTAGCCGTCTTAGGGTTGTTAGAACTAAGAATCTCGCCGACAGCTCTCGAGCCCAAGCTTATACCTCGCTGTAAACGCTCATATGCAAATTCAGAATAAGACTTCTCTTTGCTCTCTTTTACGATTTCATATAATTTATCGTTGTTATCTCGTGTTCTGATTGCTTAGCGTGTGGTATTAGCAGATATCCGGGACCTCTGGGAAATTAGGGTTCTCCTACTTTCCTAATTTAAACGGAAATCGACAGTGCAAATTTCGGTTCCCAGATTTATCAATACAACATAGTTCTAATCTATGTTAAATCTGGTGTATGGATGTCAAGTTGCGGTGATCAGTGGAGTTTCTTGGCAGACAAAGCAAGGGGTGGTAGAATGGTAACATTAGAAACTACTACTTTGTTGAAGCAGCTCAAGATCATCATGTGTGAGGATTATGGGGACGACCATATGCTCGTTAATGCCGAGTTCAGTTATGAGATGGTGAATCAAAGAGGGAATCCTCCCATTATTATCAGCAATAATCGATAAGCATCTAATTTTGTGAGCTACGCGAAGAAGAGTTCGTCTACAACCTTGTGTGTCACGTTGTCTGATACTGGTGCAAATGAAAAGGAACGAGTGAATATCGATTTGAATAAGGAGTCGTTTGACTCAAGCAATTTTGAGGATGAAGAAGTTCCTGAAACAAATCAAGGAGACTTTGCCATACCGTCAAAAGAGTCTTTTGATAAAACGAAGAATCATGTCGCTAAGGATAGTTCCGGTGATGCTGGTTTAAGGAGTGAAAACAATGGAGAGCGTGAAAACGACGGTCAATCTGGAAGCACATATTTCGTGAAAAAGGATCAAATTTTCAGAAGTAAAGGTGTTCTGAAGGCAACAATGGAAATTTGGGCAATGAAGAATAATTACGATTACATTGTTCTCAAATCAACGAGAAAATTGTGATATATTCGATGTAAGGATCAAATGTGCAACTGGACTGTGCGTGCGGAATGTCTGGATGGGTCTACATATTTCATGATCAACAAGTGTGTGGGAATACATTCATGTGCTCCTTCGAAGAAAAGCAAATTCGAAAAAATGGCGCTAGCAAGAACAATTGGGAAGCTGATACAACATCGATTTGATGATGCCAATGATGGCCCAATAGCAAATGACATCATTCAATTCATGAGACTGGAGCATAGTTGCGAGATTACTTATTGGCAAACTTGGGAAGCTCGTGAGTATGCAATTGCAGCTGCTCGAGGTATACCAGATGAAAGTTATGCTAGAATACCAAAATATTTGCATATGATTAAAGAAGCTAATCATGGTACCCACACGCACTATGAAACAACAAAGATGGGAGATTCATGTATCTATTTATGTCGTTTGGGCAACCAGTTCGAGGATTCTACAATGCAATGTGTTGGGTGATTATTGTTCATGGAACTTTTCTGAAAAATAAATACAAAGGACTGCTACTTGTGCTACAGCTGTAGATGGTAACTCCAATTTGTATCTGATTGCATTTGGAGTAGTTGATTCAGAGACTGGGGACTCATGGGAGTGGTTCTTAAGATAGTTGAAAGTGGTTATTGTTGATAGTAAAGATTTAGCTTTTGTATCAGATAGGGCTGCGTCAATAGGTCAAGCGCTTGGGACTGTTTACCCTCGTTCAAGACATGAAATTTGCATTCACCACATGTTGACCAATGTGGTAAAAAAATTCAAGACAAAGGGGTTGTCCACCTTGGTCGAGAAGGCTTCGCGGGCATATAGTTTCTCTGAATTTCAAGAACGTTTCACCGAAATTGTTGAAATGTGCCCTGCATTTGGAAGATATCTACGGGAGGCTGATGTGAGAAAATGAGCTCTTTCTATCTTCCCTGGAGCCAGGTATGACATTAGGACCAATAACCTTGCAGAGTCGATAAATTCAGTTCTGAGATCACCTAGACAATATC
The DNA here is from genome assembly GCF_000695525.1 of Brassica oleracea var. oleracea. Lineage (NCBI taxonomy): Eukaryota > Viridiplantae > Streptophyta > Magnoliopsida > Brassicales > Brassicaceae > Brassica > Brassica oleracea. The sequence continues at coordinate 46,986,301 of NC_027750.1, read as the reverse complement.
CAGTTATTCCTTTGTTGGATAGTATAAGAGAAATGTTGACCCGATGGTTCTATGAGCGTTGCATGTTAAGCTCGAAGCATATTGATCCTTTAACTGTTAAGGTGGAGAAAAAGATTGATAGGAGAATTGTGAAGGCAAAAGGGTTTCAGGTTTACAAGGTTGACAGCTACATATCACTTGTTAAACGAGACTAATATGATTGTCATATTGATTTGAAAAGAAGAACATGCACATGTGGGAAGTACGAGTTAGGAAAAATACCATGCAGACACGCCATTCCTGCAATTTATTCACGAGGTATGGAAGTATAAACAAATGATCTTGGCGCCTATTTATTTTTGGTATTTTGGCAGCATATAGACATTATTCGGTCTCCATTTTTTTACACAGGTGTGGAAGTACACAGATTTACTGATGGCGTCTACACCACTGCAATGTGGAGAACTGCCTATGCCGAATCCATTAATCCAATAGCAGTTCCAGAAGCTGAATGGAATGTCCCAACTGAGTTAAACTTGCGAAGGTCTTACCAACAGAGGCAAGAAAGAGTTTTGGTAGACCAGTAAAGAGAAGGTATGAAACAGTAGAAGACAAGATCAGATCTTCTCAAGGATAAAAAACGAACAGAAAGCACAGTGCAGCCACTGTGGTACCGAAAGACACAAGAGAGGAACATGTATATACCTATTTAGTATGTTGTGTGTGTTCTCTGTTGTCTTTATTTGCTTATTACTCTATTGGTATTATTGAGACAAATCGAACTTGGTATTGACAATTTGGTTTTTACAACTTTTTTGGATTTATTTGATGATAATTACCAAGAAACAACAAGAAACATATTCTTACACTTATTTGAGAAACCAAAACAACAGATTGAGGTACACAATGGCCATCATGCATAGGTAAGATACATGAAGACTATCACCAAACAAAACACAAACAAAGCTTTTATGAACCTTAATTCTATTTCTTCAATTCTACTCTCCTGGCGTTTCAGCATGGTCTCACAAGCTACCATTGAATTCTGAAACTGAGAAATTGTCAATGAGTAGCACGTCAACCAGTTCATGGAAGTCTTCAATTTCCTCAATAATTGACTTATCAGTCCATTTGAACAAGTGGGTTTTGTACTTCAACATTAACATCAAACAAACAGTTAGAGTGAAACAAAGGAAATGTTATATGATTACACGACTAACCTTCTCAGATCCCATTGGACAAGAAAGAGATAATCTTCCTGGATTTTAACTGTTTTTGAAGTGAAAAGAGACGCTGCTTCACCGCGATTACATCTTGTGGGAATTCCACGTTGTTTGGTGATTCGAGCTCTTGTATCAGACGAAAAATTGACCGAGGACATGATTGAGTTGATCGCCAAGTTTTCTCCCCCTGGGTTTCTCTCCGTCATTAAAGAATGAGAAACAAAGGGGATTAGGTCAAAACATAAACAAAAACAACGTCGTTTCAATACTTAGATTACATGTATTCTACCTAAGGCATATCGATAAAATGTGCCAAATAATCAACGCAAACATACTACTAAATGTTGGTACTTTTCACCTTTAATCTTCTAAATTACTGTAATTACATGAAGCAAAAAAAGAAGAAAAATGTATATAATTAGTGACTTTCAATGCTTCCCATGGATTTATCAAGTAAATACATATCATTGTCATCACCAATGATAACAGTTTAGAGTATAAGGATCTTATATGAAGGCTTTCGTCAGGGTTTGTTTAGGGTTTAGTTAGGGTTTAGTTATGGATTGTTTAGGGTTTGGTGATGATTCGTTTATGGTTTAGTGAGGTTTCGTTTAGGTTTTAGTGAGGGTTTGTTTAAGGTTTAGTGAAGGTTCATTTAGGATTTAGTAAGGGTTCGTTTATTTCTCAAATTTGATTAAAGCAACTCTTTCAAAAGCAAACCACAAACTGATAAAAAAAATAACCAAGTGTTTTATCACATAATTCCTAGAAAACCAAACAAGAGTTTTGTCACACAAATCCTAGTAAAACAAAAACAAACACACATGATCAGTCTTCTTCGATGTTAAAGACATCAGAAGTCTCATACTCCGAAGGCACATGTTCTGCTATAAGCTGAATTAACATGGGATCATGTGCAGCCTCCCTTATATCCAGAGCAATCTTCTGGCGGCAACCATGAATGATTTCATCATCCACTAAACTGAGGTCGAGACCAAGCAACAAACACTCCAAGTGTTTCAGTGCGTATACCCCACAATCAGCACAAGACTTGTTCAATCTGGACTTCATAGATACATCTATGATAGAATATGGTGAGAGCAGTAGTTGCTTCTTGTTATCAGGTGGCGCAACGGCCTTCACTATCCTAGGAATAATAGCAGCAAACTTCTCTACGTATTGCCTATTCCTTCCCCGTTGGCAATCTGGACTTCCACTTTCTTTTCAATGATGTTGACACAGAGAGAAATCCAGTGATTACCTGTGTATGACATTACTAAATTTGTAAAAACAGATACATAAATGGAGATGTGTATAAGAAGCAATGACTCTTACGATTTACAAACGGAGGAAAGTATAGACGATCAATATCGACACCCCATACTTTGTCAGTTCGGCCATGAGACGGAAGCTCTCCTCTGCCGTAAGCAAGAAAAAGATCGGGCAATTCGTAGGCTTTTTTGTTAGGAGAAAATTTGCGGTATGCATTCTCGAGCTGGAGGCAAAAAGGGCGCTCATGAAAGCAACACGTTTTCTATTCCAACGCCTCAAAGTTGTGTTCTCTCGCCACATATACATCATCACATCCATTTCCTGAATATTCACAAGGACCAATGCACAATCAAAGATATGTTAAGAACATACGACCATTGAAATTGTATTAGAAATCTATACCTCATTTCCCAGCCAATTCCCACGAGTTACTATCCTCTGAGCAACTGTCAAATTAAAGACTATAGGACCAATCCTTAAAGGTGTTGGATTCAAAGCCCATTGCGTGAATCTATTCCATGATTCTTCATTAAAGTAATACAATAACGACTGCGGAGAACCATCGTCAGCCATTGGTGAATCACTAAGCTCAAGTTTCTTGCTTGGTCCTTTACACCATCTCTCCCACTTTGTCGGTGATGGAGCTGCAGTTTCTTCCATTGGTTCAACTTTTGGTAGTTTTCGGACAGTAATCATTGGAGTCCACCAATCACGTAGTGTTGTCCTTATTGGTCTACGATGGATCAAAGTCGGGTACATACGAGGACTGAGAAAGTCCTTCAAGGCCTTGGGTACCTATGTCCTCGTCGATATAATCTGCTTAACTCAAATTCACATCCTGTTAATTTAAAAATACAGAAGCAATACATAAAAAAATGATACAATAACATCCATTCCATGCATATCTTATTCAAAGTTCACATAACAAACCACACTTCCAAAATGAGACTAAATAAAACACATAACACTTCACGCCGATACATAGATGAAATTAACACAAACATACATGCAAACTAAACAAGTCAAAACAACATTGAGGAGAGTGGTAAAGACTAGGGGTTCTTTACCCAGCGTTTGGACCTCCTTAGAGATGGAATGCTCGGTGGTGGCTTGCTCGACGATGGCTTGCTCGGCGATGGCTTGCTAGGCGATGGCTCGCTCTTCGATGGCTCTAAATCGTCAACTTCAACGCTTGCATCCTTTAGTGAACCTTTAAGCTCAGACTGCATTTTCTCAAATCTTTCACCCATCTGTTTACGTAGCTGGGCAACTGCGCCACAAAGCTCTTCATATCTTCATTAAAGGACGCCTGTTGTGGTCTAGAAGAGAGAACCTTTTGCTTCCTTTTTCCATTCAACTATCCGGGAGCCTCTTCTTTCCCTTCTAGCTCTGGAGCCTCTGTTCGCTGATCCTCTTGGAGTTCCAAATTCTTCATCACTCCCATCTTCTTCATCATTCTTGGGAGCTTCTTCATCATTCTGAGCTGATTCATCATTCTCAGCTACTTCATCATCCTCTCCTTGTTTGTCATGAAGCCCCCAAAAAATCTCTGGTGTCTCTTCGAACTCCCAAATATGGTCACTGAAGTGATGCTTAGTACATATCATCCTCATGAGAACCTTGATTCTATCATCCCCCACCTCATCAGCTCTATGAAAAGCAGCATTTTCAACCACTTCATAATTCCCATTCCACGAGATGTATGGATAGATGTCATCCTACACATAAAAGGTAAACAATATTAGATTTAAACACTCATTAAAACCGGATGCAGTCTTAAATTGAAATATTTACCTCGGATGTAAAGATGTTCTCCAACCTATTGAAATTCCCGTATGAAATCTTTGCAGCTCCCATCCAGTTTACGCATTTAGAACCGTTCACAAAACCTTGTCCATGTTTTTTCCACAGAGCTTTCCAATCTTTGGTACTGCTTCCATTGCCCAAATCTGCAAGGCGTAGGAGAGGCCATCTAACACGTAACTAGTAGTCTTCTCCTTCAGTTTGTAACGTGTTTTAGCTATTGACTCGCAGAGAAGGTCAAAAGAAGCAACTCCCCAGGTATACTTTCGAACATTATCAAGATCCATGACCAACTTGATATACTTGAAGGGGATATTAGCCTTCTCATCTCTCGCGCAAACCATAGTAACAATGATGCACATATACACCTTTCTTATTCGATCAACATTACTCCACTTCTTAACAGATTCATGGTGATTCTTCCACAAGTCCAACATAGTTACTCCCTCTTTTCTCCTCACCACTGTGCTCCAGAAACCACCATCATCTTCGAAGTCAACCAACTCCTTACGTGATAGACTAGTATCGCACTAAAGCCCGGTATTCTACCAAAGAAAATCGGAGTGGTCTCCTCGCAAAAGCAAACCATAGCTCATGGTTTTTGTAAGTCACCAGCTCCCTACACAAGAAGCTGTGTATCACTCTCGCCGAGTAACCCAAACCATTCTCGTACAACTTACAAATCTGAGCAAAAACCCGATCTTTCTTCACTTCTTTCAACTCCTTTGGCAGCCATTCCTCCAACCTTTCCATATAACATACCATCCTGCAGTTGTTATTGATCTAAGTCACTTGGGTCTCCTCACTTAGCCAAAACCCAAGATGAACGTCTTGACTAGACTATACTGGACTGTACTGGACTGATCTCGACTTGGACAGAACCTCGGCTTCACCATGAAGAAACTGACAGGCCTCGACAGACTGATCTGGACAGAACCTCCTTTAGCTCCTGGACAGTTCTTCGGACTTCTCGGCGGAGTATCGAGCAGAACTTCGACTGATCTGAACCCGTAGACCTGAACTAACTCCGGACAGCACTTTCGCTTGATCATCAAAGGAACTGACTGGCCTGGACAAATTCATTTGGACAGAACTTTCCCTAGGCGCTGACTCGAAATCAGTAGAAAACTGACCTCGAAAACTCTCTAAATAGCTCGGAATAACTTGCTTTCTTTTTCTACTTTTCTCTCACGTTTTTAACTTAGTTTGGACACGTCTGGATGTGAAAAAATGAGCTGGGATGGTGGGGTATTTGTAGGAGACAGCAACCAATCAGCTTCAGGTTGGTGGCAGCCCGTGTGTCGCTTCACATGGCTCCGGATGCATGCGCGGCGACACCTCGTGCTCCACATGTCTTTCAGCATGGCCAAGACACATGCAGGACGCCAACACTCCTACCAGATGTCAGGCTGCATGACTGCTACTCATGCAAGGCGCCACTGCATCACACACATGGCTGACCGCATGCTTCAGTTGCATGCGCGGAGACACCTCGTGCTTGGTCGATCCATCCTCCCATATGTCAGGCTGCATGACTGGAACTCATGCCCATCTCACACATGTCGATCAGCATGCTTCGGTTGCATGCGCGGAGACACCTCGTGCTTGGTCGATCCACCTCGTGCATCTACATGTGAGGCTGCATGTACTGCTTCCATGCACGGCGACACCTCGAGCTTCTGTAGACACTCAGCTTTCTGGACAGTTGACACCACGTTCTGAACACTCACACAAAGCTACCTCGTGCTTCTAGGTCCATTCGTCTGATTTCGGTCCTTCCAGCAAATTTCTGACCGCGATCAATTCCGAATATTTTTCCGCTCCCGTTCTGATGGTCTGAATATTTTTCATAAACTCCAATATATTTTTAACCTTGATGAAAAATATTTCCCGTTCCTTCGGCTTCCTCAAAAAATTTTATAATACCAAAATTAGGGTTTTTGCCTAATTTCGGGTTTTCCCGTCGTGGTTCGATCCTGTCGTGCTTGCTTCCTGTCGTGCTTAATTACCATCCTGCTTCCAATGTCTTCAAAATAGTATTCCGCTGATACAAAGTTTCGCGGAAAACTTCATGCTGAAGAAACGCCGTTCTTCCAAAACGTCGAGCTTCTAAACCGTGGTGCTTCCAAAAATGTTATGATACCACCTCTGTAACACCCCCGAACCGTCCTAAGCATAGGTCCAACCACTGGCCAACAATCAAACAAGAACATGACCGACGGACGACCCACACCAAGGGTTGGAGATGAAAGGCCAACCGGCCAGCCAACAATCAAACAAGAACATGACTGACCGTCCAACCCAACACCATGGTCCGGAAGCGTTACGTGACGTGCTAGGGACAATCTAGTCAAGTCACAGAACTTAATCCCAAACATCGACCAGTTCATCCAATAACACATCCCGCTAAATCATGGCTTAAGGCTTTGCAACCCGTACTATGAGTTAACGGTTCTGTTAGATCGCGGCCTAAGGCTTTTCAACTCGTACCTAAACCTAACGTTGTGTTTAGACCAGACAAGTCTATTTATCAGAGAACCATTGTAACGAATATAAAACATCACTTTTATTGAAAATAATAAAGATTCATTACAAGTAAAATATTACAGATGGATCCAGGCCTAGTGCCAATATCGAGTCAAAAGTCTTTTACTAGTACCGTTTTACAAAAGGAAAGGCAAAAGTACTTCCGGTGCTCCTAACGTCCAGCTTCCATGCTACCCAGTCTCCCACTAAGGTTTCCTGCAACGATAGGGAGTTTAATGAGTAACCTAATGTCACTCAGTGAGCCAGGGCCCCAACTAACAAATACAACCCCTCGCCATCCCAACCCCAAACAATGTAAGACGAGGAGTCCACCTAACAATACCATAAGACCAATAATAATCATCACTCGAGACTTCCCCCGTAGAAACCCGAGTGAATCAACAAGAACATAAACATAAATAAGATAAGCAGCGGAATATAATCCACCATTAGAATATATATGCTACAGCTCTACACTTGTACACTTCACAACCCACTCGAGCTTTCTCCTCACATTCTCGACCCGGAACACCTAACTCGCAGCCACAAAGGCACATGGGCTAGATGACACATGACATGTAACCCCAACAAGGTATCACATGACAGAGCATGCTTTCTAGCAACCTCTCCGTACAGAGCATGCTTTATGCAACCTCTCCGCCCAGCCACGTGGGGACATACTCTAGCAACCTTCCTTGCCGCAAACTAACGTGTAGCACCCACAAAGGATACCACATGACGGAGCATGCTTTCTAGCAACCTCCCCGTACAGATCATGCTTTATGTAATCTCTCTGCCAAGTCGCGTAGGGACATGCTTACGTAACCTTCCTTGCCGCGTAACACCCAAGACACAAGCCTAGCATTGCTGATCAGGCAATCTATCGGCAAAGCTCGATACTAAACACTAGTACCAGCAATCCGGACTATATGGCCTAGGATGCTAAGTACAACACTAACTAGGAACTCAGCCTATATGGCCTAGATCCCCTACTAACTCAACCATACACGTACTAGAAATTCGATCTATATGACCTAAGTTGCCTAGTACTAACGTATAATCAACTAAAACAACAACATCACAATCCATGCATGCAAACCTATAATAACGCTAGCAATAATAATCTATGCATGGTATCTAACAGCCTAGCAATCAACCAAGGATAGATTCCAGAATACCTATCTATCCACAACCTAGCAATATTATCTAAGAGTTCGCATTCTCTAACTAACCAAGCAACCTAACAATTAGCATGCTACTACGATTCCCAAGCAATAACTAAGCATGCTATCAACTCAATCAACCAAACCTCGATTATTAACTAATCAAACCGTTACTCAGTTAGACCCGACCTCCTGCCATGATCCAACTTCCAAGTAACGGGAACCTGCATGAAAACAAGTCAGCAATCAATTGCCGTTACTCACTATGTTTGGTTCGTTGTGGCTTTGACACTTGCCCGAATCCTCGACAGTAATATTTCGCGAGCCTCCAGTTACTCCGAAAAATATTACAGAATACCGAAATTAGGGTTTCGTCCAATTTCGGGTTTTCCCGTCGTGCTTCGATCCCGTCGTGCTTGCTTCCAAAACGTCCGTCTGATCAATCTAATACATCTTCTAACTATGGTCGATGAACTTATTTGACTCATAGTTCACTCATGATCAATTCTTCGACCACCTCGTTCTTCGAAATTTCCCGATCAATCTTTATCGCCCGCGATTCGACCACCAAGTTGATGCTCAACCAATCTTCTGTCTCGACTATTCTTATCCCGAAGGGCGGGTTATCACATTCTCTCCCCCCTTAATAGAATTCGTCCTCGAATTGTTAGTTGCACAATTGCTCATCTTCACGACATTCTCAACTTGTCTCCATATATCTTTACGCTATCCACAACTGTTCCTTGAATGTCCTCCTCAAGGTCTCCACAATCGTCTTCATATCTCTTCATTGGAATGATCACTGAGTTGTCTTCTTACTTTTACTCTGCTGTAACACTCTCATTTTGCATGATACCATCTTGTCCTCTCGATAGATACCATACTCGTACTTAGCCACTTCTTCAATCTTGATTTCTTGTGATCATCAAATCTTATATATCTATCATGCCCTTTCGATAGATATTTCCTCAGAACCAAACATGTACCCAACATAGCCACCAAATCGTACAATGACATCGATAGATCCGCTCAGAAGATCCAACAATCATAACACGGCTGATCCAACTATCAATCTTCAAGGGTTTGGTCTTCGGGGGTCATTACCTGCCACAACGTTCCTACACACCACAAGAACACAAACCACAAGTTCTCGTGCAATAGCACATAACGGCAATTAAAAACCAATTTTTCCAACACATCACAACCAACGAAAATGTAAATCCTAAATTTTCTTACCCAGAATGGCTGGACGTGACCGGAATAATCTAAGTGCCTTTCAAATCCTTTTTGACTCCATAAAATATTTGAAAACCGATTAAAAACGCAGGTTCTGGAAGCATGGACGAAACCATGCTCTGATACCACCTCTGATATGATAACCCACCCTTTGGGATAAGAATGGTCGAGACAAAAGATTGGCCGAGCATCAACTTGGTGGTTGAATCGCGGGCGACAAAGATCGATCGGGAAATTTTGAAAAATGAGGTGGTCGAAGAAGTGATCGTGAGTGAAATATGAGTCGAATAAGTTGCTCGAACATAGTTAGAAGATGTCTTAGATTGATCAGACGGACGTTTTGGAAGCATCACATTTTCGGAAGCACGACGGTTTAGAAGCTCGACGTTTTAGAAGAACGACGTTTCTTCAGCACGAAGTTTTCCGCAGAACTTCGTATCAGCGGAATATTATTTCAAATACATTGGAAGCAGGACGGGAATCAAGCAGGACGGGAATCAAGCACGACGGGATCGAAGCACGACGGGAAAACCCGAAATTGGACGAAACCCTAATTTTGGTATTCTGTAATATTTTTCGGAGAAGCCGAAGGCTCGGGAAATATTACCGTCAATGTTATAATGGAGTCTGGAGTTTATTAAAAATATTCAGAACATCAGAATGAGAGTAGAAAAATATTCGGGATTTATCGCGGGTCAGAAATTTGCCAGAAGGACCGAAATCAGACGAATGGACCGAGAAGCACGGGGTGGCTTGGTGTGAGTGTTCAGAACGTGGTTTCCACTGTCCAGAAAGCTGAGTGTCTACAGAAGCTCGAGGTGTTGCCGTGCATGGAAGCAGTACATGCATCCTGACATTTAGAAGCACGAGGTGGATCGACCAAGCACGAGGTGTCTCTGCGCATGCAACCAAAGCATGATGTTCGACATGTGTGAGATGGTGTGTCGCCTTGCATGAGTTCCAGTCATGCCGCCTGACATCTGGGAGGAGTGGTGGCGTCCTGCATGTGTCTTGGCCATGTTGAAGGACATGTGGAGCACGAGGTTTCGCCGTGCATGCGTCCGGAGCCATGCAAAGCGACACACGGGCTGCCACCAACCTGAAGCTGATTGGTTTCTGTCTCCTATAAATACCCCAGCTCATTTCAACACATCCATACCTGTCCAAAATAAGTTAAAAACGTGAGAGAAAAGTAGAAAAAGAAAGCAAGTGATTCCGAGCTATTTAGAGAGTTTTAGAGAGTTTTCGAGATCAGTTCTCTATTGATTTCGAGTCAGCGCCTAGGGAAGGTTCTGTCCAACTGAAGTTCAATCAAATGAAGATCAGCTCAGATGGTAATCAAGTCAACGTGGCCAGAGAGAAAGAGAGAGAGAAACAAAGTGGTCGACTTAGAGTGTAGTCGATTCTTTGATCGATTCTGAAGACCGAGAAAGCTAGTTCCGTCCAATCGATGATTCTCTACAATTGTGAGGCGGAAGCTCTGTCAATATCAGTCCGTCCAGGCAATGGTCCGAGAGTTGTAGAGAGTTTCCGAGGACCGAAATTCTGCCGGGAAGTTCGGAAATACTATCCAGAAGCTAAAGGAGGCTATGTCCGACTTCTGATCAGTCCAGTCCAGTCCAATCAAGACATTGATGTTGGATTTTGGCTAAGCACTCTCCGATCAACCAGCTGCTCACCGGCCTAGAACACTGTGAGTTGGTTTGTTTGAGTTCCACCTGGAACTTAGGGAAGATCGAGTATTCATATAGAGTTGAATGCTCACACTGTTGCATGATAGAGTCCTTAGGGTTATTTAATAAACCGAACTCAGTTTAGCACGGGCTAAGCTGAGATGAATGGAATTAATACCGAGTTAATAACCGGACTAGGACTAAGATAATCAATTATAGTTATTCCTGAATCGGTATATTATGATGAATTATGACCTAGTTGAATTGGCTTAAGGATGATATGCATGTCTTGATTATTTATTATTTGGTTGATTAGTTATGATTTAGACATGCCTTAGGGATGTTAGGATGATTGCGGCTGGTTGAGATTATTGTTTGTGCAGGGATTGTGGTAATGTTGTTGTCTAGGGATCTTTGGCCATATAGGCCGATCTCCTAGTTGTGATGTTGATACTACGAGTCCTATGCCATATAGGCTGGACTACGAGTATTGGTGGATATTTTCGTAGACTCGTAAGTATTGGTTAGTTTTAGATAGGAGTCTTGTCCCTTAGGTCTTTCCTAGGGATAATTGTGTCGAGTGTGTGTTATGCCGACAGCAGGTGCGAAACCTGCCCATGCTAGGCATGTTGAAGGGTGATTAGTGTTTTCTCACCCTCGTACCCAGCGGGTTCAAGGAAACCCCTTATTCGCTGGATCGGGAAGACTCAGACGAACGGGGTCACGTCCTATGGCTGAGTATTGCACGACGGTGTAATGTGGCAGTGACCCGAAGGACTGTGGGCTGTCTTGCAGTGACCCAAAGGACTGTGGGCTGTCACGCAGTGACCCGAAGGACTGTGGGCCGCGGTCGGTTGAAAGTTCCTTCTTCTGGCCTCTGTGGTAGGAAGATAGGATATTGCCGATAGAGAGGATGAACACGAAGTCACCAGGGCCCAAGTTAGAGTGTTGTGTCGTCTTAGTTTATTGTGCCGAGTTAGTCTTATTGTGTTGTGTTGAGGGTTACAAATGTGATAACCCGCCCTTTGGGATAAGAATGGTCGAGACAGAAGATTGGCCGAGCATCAACTTGGTGGTTGAATCGCGGACGACAAAGATCGATCGGGAAATTTCGAAGAAAGAAGTGGTCGAAGAAGTGATCGTGAGTGAACTATGAGTCGAATCAGTTGCTCGAACATAGTTAGATGATGTCTTAGATTGATCAGACAGACGTTTTGGAAGCATCACATTTTCGGAAGCACGACAGTTTATAAGCTCGACGTTTTAGAAGAATGACGTTTCTTCAGCACGAAGTTTTCCGCGGAACTTCATATCAGCGGAATATTATTTCAAATACATTGGAAGCAGGACGGGAATTAAGCAGGACGGGAATTAAGCAGGATGGGAATCAAGCATGATGGGATCGATGCACGACGGGAAAACCCAAAATTGGACGAAACCCTAATTTCGGTATTCTGTAATATTTTTCGGAGAAGCCGGAGGCTCGGGAAATATTACCACCAAGGTTATAATGGAGTCTGGAGTTTATTAAAAATATTCATAACATCAGAATGGGAGTAGAAAAATATTCGGGATTGATAGCGGGTCAGAAATTTGCCGAAAGGACCGAAATCAGACGAATGGACCGAGAAGCACGAGGTGGCTTGGTGTGAGTGTTCAGAACGTGGTGTCAAACATCTAACAAGCTGAGTGTCTACAGAAGCTCAAGGTGTCTCCGTGCATGGGAGCAGCAAATGCAGCCTTACATGTAGAAGCACGAGGTGTCTCCGCGCATGCAACCGAAGCATGCTGATCGATATGTGTGAGATGGTGTGTCGCCTTGCATGAGTTCCAGTCATGCAGCCTGACATCTGGGAGGAGTGGTGGCGTCCTACATGTGTCTTGGCCATGCTGAAAGACATGTGGAGCACGAGGTGCTGCCGCGCATGCGTCCGAAGACATGCGAAGCGACACACGGGCTGCCACCAACCTGAAACTGATTGGTTGCTGTATCCTATACATACCCCACGACCCCAGCTCATTTATTCACATCCAGACCTGTCCAAACTAAGTTAAAAACGTAAGAGAAAGGTAGAAAAAGAAAGCAAGTGATTCCGAGATGCATCCTAGCCCTAGTCCTAGTCAGGTTATTAACTCAGTCTTAATTCCATTCATCTCAGCTTAGCCAAGCTAAACTGAGTCCGGTTCCATAAATAAAATAACCCTAAGGACTCTACCATTCAATAGCGTGATCTTTCTAATCTATATGCGCCTCGATCTACCCTAAATTCCAAATGGAATTCACACAAAACCAACTCACAGTGTTCTAGGCGAGAAGCAGCTGGTTTATCGGAGAGGACTTAGCCAAAACCCGAGATGAACATCTTGACTGGACTGTACTGGACTGATCTCAACTTGGACAGAACCTCGGCTTCGCCATGAAGAAACTGACAGGCCTCGACAGACTGATTTGGACAGATGCTCCTTTAGCTCCTGGACAGTTCTTCGGGCTTCTCGGCGGAGTATCGAGCAGAACTTCGACTGATCTGAACCCGTATACCTGAACTAACTTCGACAGAGGTGCTATCAGAGCATGGTTTCGTCCATGCTTCTGTAACTCATGATTTAATCGGTTTTCAAATATTTTATCGAGTCAAAGTGAGTCATAAAAGGCATTAGAGAAACCGGTCACGTCCAGCGATAGGGTTTGTGGTTTAGGAATTAGGATTGAGGTAGTGGATTCTAGAATTGCTAGGTTGCTGGTTAGAATTGTGGTTATGTTGCATTGTTGTTAGAATTTGTTGGGTTAGTGGATTATTTGGTTAATTGTTTACTAACTTGCGTGTGAAGTGTTCTTTTGAGTTGCAGCGAGTAAGTGTGTTCGTTGATCGGAACTTTAAGGATGAAAACCTTAGAGTGAAGGGAGTTCGAGGCCAAAAACCCAAACCCGAAGAGAAGAGAGACAGATTCAGAGGAGTTGGACAGTGATATGGACTGGACAAATGGTGAGGAACACAACATTGTTGGGAAAGGACTTCATCAGTATTTGGGGAAAGGGAGATCGAGAAGGATTTGAGGAATCTGGACAAGTTCGTATCATGGGGAATCAGAGTGTTATGGCAGAGCAACAGTATGAGATGATCCAGCGATCATTCAACTGACGACGATTGTGGAGGCCTTGAAGAGGACACTTAAGGAACGATTGTGGAAAGCGTAAAGATATATGGAGACGAGTAGAGAATGTCGTGAAGATGAGCAATTGTGCAACTAAGAATTCGAGGACGAATTCTATTAAGGGGGGGGGGAGAATGTAGAAACCCGTTAAAAAAAAAGAGAATGGTCGAGTATGTTTGTGGTGGTCGAGTCGCGGGTGATAAGGATCGATCGAGAAGTTGAAGTACAAGGTGGGCGAAGAAGGGATCGTGGGTGAACTATGAGTCGAATAAGTTGCTCGACCATAGTTAGAAGATGTCTTAGATTGATCAGACGGCCGTTTTGGAAGAATCACATTTTCGGAAGCACGACGGTTTAGAAGCTCGACGTTTTAGAAGAACGACGTGTCTTCAGTACGAAGTTTTCCGCGGAACTTCGTGTCAGCGGAATATTATTTCGAAGACATTGGAAGCAGGACGGGAATTAAGCAGGACGGGAATCAAGCACGACGGGATCGAAGCACGACGGGAAAACCCGAAATTGGACGAAACCCTAATTTCGGTATTCTGTAATATTTTTCGGAAAGCAGGAGGCTCGGGAAATATTACCGTCAAGGTTATAATGGAGTCTGGAGTTTATTAAAAATATTCAGAACATCAGAGTGGGAGTAGAAAAATATTCGGGATTGATCACGGGTCAGAAATTTGCCGGAAGGACCGAAATCAGACGAATGGACCGAGAAGCACGAGGTGGCTTGGTGTGAGTGTTCAGAACGTGGTGTCAACTGTCCAGCAAGCTGAGTGTCTACAGAAGCTCGAGGTGTTGCCATGCATGGAAGCAGTACATGCAGCCTGACATGTAGAAGCACGAGGTGGATCGACCAAGCACGAGGTGTTTCCGCGCATGCGACCGAAGCATGATGATCGACATGTGTGAGATAGTGTGTCGCCTTGCATGAGTTCCGGTCATGCAGCCTGACATCTGGGAGGAGTGGTGGCGTCCTGCATGTGTATTGGCCATGCTGAAAGACATGTGGAAAAATGTCCATTTGATCAATCTAAGACATCTTCTAACTATGGTCGAGCAACTTATTCGACTCATAGTTCACTCACGATCAATTCTTCAACCACCTTGTTCTTCGAAATTTTCCGATCGATCTTTATCTCCCGCGATTCGACCACCAAGTTGATGTTCGACCAATCTTCTGTCTCGACCATTCTTATCCCAAAGGGCGGGTTATCACATTCTCCCCCCACCTTTAATAGAATTCATCCTCGAATTCTTAGTTTCGCAATTGCTCATCTTCACGGCGTACTCCTCCTTGATATGTTGTGATGTCGATTACTTCTTGGATAACTCCGTCTTGATGTGTTTCTCCGTGTATTCTCCTTTGATATCTCCTTTCAATTTCTTTGGTCTCCATACAGACTTATGATTCTTAACTCGCTCTACCTTGATACAGATCAAGTTATTCTCCTTGGTCTTCAAGCCTTCTCTTAGAGCATGATTAACCCGGGGTTCTTAGGATGGAGTTCTTAGCGGAAGTTAAGAAACTGTTTCTTAACTTATCATCGATCAACACTTATATCTGGTCAATAGACAAACCTAGAAAGCGAACTCCGATCGGTTTGTTTATAAGTGTTTGAGCTCTATAATATCATGCATGCAACTTGTTAGACATCTGTAGGATTATAATCCTGATTACATGGATAGAAACCCTAAGTCTAGCTATTTCATCTAAGTACCAAAACCCAATCAAATCAATCGAGCAACTGCCTTGCTCACAAACCTGCTTTTTACATTTAATCATAATCAACCTAGCTTAATCACTCTGATTAGATTTATTAGGTTCCCTAGCTCCTCGTGGATTCGATCCCTAAGTATTACAACTGAACCTCTTATTTGAGAGAGTAATTCACTCCTTAGGATAATTTGAGTGGGATCATACACCCACTTTTATGTTCACTTTCTTGACCAATACTATTCATGTGGATTTTCTTTCTCAATCTAAAATGTTATATTCTCTTCAAGAGAATGATCATAATCAACTAGACGTGATTTATTATCTTACATCAATAGCTTATTGATTTTCGGAGTCTCAAGAAGACAAGATACAAGTATAAACTTCTTTAATCTCTTTTCTCAGTCTGCTGGACAACATTAATTGTGTAAAATATTGTATTTTCCAATACATATGCATCTTTAAAAATTTTTTCAAGAAAAACTACTTTTAAACTTAACATCCAACATAGTTAAATTTAGTTACAGACTTGGTCTTGTAATTTTTTTAGATGCAAATACATAATGAGCTTTAGGTAATCACTTCAGGTGATTATACCTTTCTTTGGATTCTCTCCAAACTCATGGATCTTTTAAAATCAAACCTTAAGCTTAAAACTCTGATATATATAATGGTAGTGAAATATAATAATAAAATATATATGTCAAATTATATAGAGATATGTATTATCACAAGTATTTTACTACATTAAAAGTAGATAATATTATTGTAGTAACTATTTTATTGACTAGCCGTTTACTATCTATCATGTCATTAACCATCTTAATATTGACTATCTTTCATTGAATATTCAAACAAAATCAGATGACATGTATACATTAATTTATCTAATCAAATTTTACTCGACTATAAATCAATATTAAGCATGATAGGTAAACAATACTTATCCCGATAATAGAGGTAAAATGGCAATTGAAGATCTGACATAAAGATCTTCAATATAAAACATTTATGCACATAAAGTAATAGTCATCTAAACCAACTTGAATAACTTTTTTTTTTCAAACCAAACAATTAGCTGCTGTAATCAGTATGTATATTTGATATTCGTGTGATTTGAATAACAGTATGTAACATATTCCAATGATTCCGAGTTTGGCCATAAGCCCTAGCCATCGACGTGATACATTTTGCTGGAGTTACACAAAGAACATACATTATACTGTCAAGTCGGGATATTGGGTTTCTACAAACTTGATGAGAGATGAGGAGGATATAGAAGTTCTACAACCCAGCATAACAAAACTTCAAGCCTTTGCTTGGAAGGTGAATGCGCCACAAAAGATCTGTCATCTTATATGGCAAATAATATCAGGACATGTAGCAATAACAAGGAATCTGGTACGCCGCAATATGCGCTGTGATAATTACTGCCCAAGATGTGGAGTGCCAGAAGAGACCGTTACTCATGCTATCTTTGAGTGTCCACCGGCCTTACAAGCATGGGAATTATCATCAACACCGTCGAGCTCTCAAATATTCCCTGTATCAAGTATTTATGCTAATATGAACTATCTTTTTTGGAGAAAGAATGGTATTCTGGAGCCAGAAAATGATAGAGATCCTTATCCTTGGATAATTTGGTACATCTGGAAAGCTAGGAATGATAAGTTGTTTAGAGGCATAGACATAGATCTATTGGAACTAGTCAGGTATGCAGAGAGTGAGTGCCAAACTTGGTACAATGCAAGAGACACTGTACCAGTTCCGCCACATGTACAGATTGATGAAGAAACACAAGCCTTAAGCTTGGGTAATATTTGTATGGTAGATGGTTCATGGACCTCCACAGCTCAGTTTAGTGGAATGGGATGAGTTTGGAAGGATACCATGGGGAAGATCCAACTCATGGGGTCAAGGAACTTGAGGAGGAGGGAGACAGCTTTACACTCGGAACTGGAGGCGCTACAGTGGGCAATGGAGAGTATGATACAATACTCGACCTGTCAGAGGTTTGGGACGGACTGTAAGGATCTGATTGCAATGATAGAATAGCCACAAGCTTGGCCCAACTTCTCAACTGAGCTGGAAATCATTCAAACTCTTCGGTTGTGTTTTTCGGACTTCAAGATCAGCTACTTTCCAAGGACGCAAAATGAGATTGCAGATTCGTTATCTAGGAATGGATGTTCTTTTCATAGATCTTTATGTTTTATTGGTTGTTCTATTCCGGTCTTGCTTCCAGACCACCTCAAGTTTGAGTAATAGAATAGCCGTTTGCCGCAAAAAAAAACAAAAAAAAACTATTAACAGTATATGATTATCTATTCAAATATATACGGTCAGAATAAATCAACTAGGTTTAGTTAACAAAATCAATATGGTTAACTAAGCAGAAAAAGTAAACGATAAACTTCACCATATTAACAAGATTGAGTTATAATAATTCACTCAAAAACACTCAGCTGTGTGAATGAACACTAACAACTCTTAATATATTCACAATATTATTTTAACCAAACAGGTAAACCAGTACTAAGATTTCAATTGATTAACAAATTTGACTAACAAGGTGATGACTAGATGATCAACAAAATATCAAAGCCAATAAACAAAATCCAGTAACATGTGATAATACAATCTGTAAATCTCGTGCTCAGATTAAACAATTTTACCATGATACTAATAACATGCAAGTTGCAACCGTAATAAAAATATGCTTTATTGTTAAGAGCAAGATTAAATTGTACCAGAACGTCATGCGCAATAAACAATAACGATGTGCAGTTGTATGACTAATTATCACTATACAAAGCAAATTATATGCAACCGTGTCGAGTAATAATCATATGTTACAATAAAAACAAATCACACGAATATCAAATATAACAAATTGAGCATTAGCTTGGCTACAAGATCTCACTTTGATCGAATGATTTTCTTTCCACGGCAAATCAATATTGTCTACTAAAGCTCCTAAGCTCATACTGTGTACAAATCCATTCTTACAAACCATGAATTGATAATAAACATGATTTGAAAAAGGATTGGATATAGACTAAAATATAACAGAATAAAATCTATACCTATTAGCTCAAAGTCGGTAAAGCTTCGTGGTGATAACGTGTTATAAGTAAAGAAGATAAGAGAGGAACTGGTGTGACCCTGATCAGCTCCATACTAAAGAACATGAAGTCAAGGAGAGAAGGAGCTAGGAAATGGATCTTGACACGACCTGATGAGCTTTATGGAAAGCTAAAAGGCTTGATCCATGAGGTACTGGACCGAGAAAAGGCTATGGGCCTTGATGTGGCCTTTATAAAGCATGGACTGACTTTAAACAATCATGGACGACCTGTGACAACCCTGATTGACAAGGAAATGGATAGGATGAAGCTGGTTAGACAGGAAATGGAATGGGAGATTCAGTCTGATCGAGAAATGGACTGGTCAAACCGACATATGCGAGAATTGAGTTGGAAATGGAAGATTGAGAACCAGAGCAGGAACTGGAACATGATGAGGACCTTTATCATCCAAATGAGCATAAGGAGCAGCTTGGTCGGACCTGGAACAAGATGGATCGAGCCCAAGAAAGAGTTGTTCGAAAAAGGCCTTTATCGGCCCAAAAAGTGGAAGGACAAGCCAGCTTGGTTTATGATTGGCCCAATATGATTATGCACGACCATTATGGTCTATTTTAAGTGTATTTGCTTTTTATTATTTATGTAAACTCATTAGGAAGAGGTTTTGGGCTTTATAAACCCATTAGGAGTCGGTTTGGTGTTTTAAATCAATTAGCAATAGGATTTGGTTTTGGTTTTCCTAAACCACATTGGTTTAGGCTTAGGGTTTTATGTTTTATGCTTTTAAACAGCAGCACCACGTCCATGTAACTTTGAATCATTCTTTTTATCAATAAACTTCTTTTTGGTGCAAACCAGCCTTGAGACGACACTGTCTCCTTTGTTCACAAGTGGTGAACGTTTATATCACACTAAGGGAGAGTTAATCTTCTGTGATCCATCCTAGACATCAAGCAGGACGCCCCTGTGTCTCAGGAGTAGCATAAACAACCTCTGAGCAATCCATAGCTCGAAGGTGAAGTCCATCCGCCATCCAAGAAACCTACAATCTCTTGATCCTTTCACCCACGCCCCTTCAAGTGATTCAGGGACTAGACAGCCTATCCAGGGCCGTACCATCTAAGAACCCCGGGTTAATCATGGTCTTAACTCCTTCCTTCCCATGGTTCACTCATTCTCAACTGATCTCCAAATCTCTTCACTTTGTCTACTACTTTCCCTTGAGTGTCCTCCTCAAGCTCCATAGTTGTCTTCACATTTCTTCAGTCTCATTGAGTCGTCTTCCTACTTTTACTCTGCTGTACCATACTCGTACTAAGCCACTTCTTCAATATTGATGATCACATCTTCTATATCTATCATGTCCTTTTGATAGATATCTCCTCAGAACCAAACATGTACCCAACATAGCCACTAAATCATACCATGTCATGGATAGATCCGCTCAGGAGATCCAACAATCATAGCACTGCTGATCCAACTATCAATCTTCAAGGGTTTGGTCTTCGGGGGTCATTACCTACCACAACGTTCCTACACACAACAAGAACACAAACCACAAGTTCTCGTGCAATAGCACCGAACGACAATTAAAACCAAATTTCCCAACACTTCACAACCAATCAGGCAATACACATTCAAACAAGGAAGTTAAAACCCCGACTTACCTGTAGGCCTGAAAGTTAAGGTTTTTCTAAAGATCTTGATTATATTCCTTCTCTTTCTCGGGGGCCTGTCTTCCAGTAGGGCAAGTGAGGGATGTTCTTCAGCTAATGCCGCTTGCTCTGCCATGCAGTGTCGAGCAATGTGACCAACCTCTCCACAATAAAAACATCATTGGTATCCATTCCAAGATTTTGAGTCATGGCTTCTTTTCCTGGATAGGCCTTGCTGACTGGAATCCTTGAACTGAACTATCTGTTTTCCCTTCTGCCCACTAACGCCTTTTCTTTTTGATTCATTCTTGGCTTCTGCTGCTACCGCAACTTCCACATTTACGGCCCTCTCGACTAAGTCTGTGAGATTTTCACAGTTGCCTCCCGCGAGTCTGCTACCTAGTTCAGATTGCAATCCAAACATGAAGTTTCAGATCATTGTTGCTTCGTCCTCCTGGCCGTTAAATACATAGCAACAAAGACTTGTGAATTCCGCTTCATACTCCCGTACTGTCCTATCCCCTTGGGTAAGATTGATGAACTGCCTCTCTGTGGGAACCAAAATTCGAACTGTCGATATCCGTTTAAATAAGGAAACTAGGAAAACTCTAATTTCCCAGAGGTCCCGGATATCTGCTAATACCACACGCCAAGCAATCAGAACACAAGAATAACAACGATAAAGTATAAGAAATCGAAAAGAGAGCAAAATAGATCTTATTCCGAATTCGCGTTTGAGCGTTACAACAAGGTAAGAGCCCGGACTACGAGAGCTGTCGGCAAGATTCCTAGTTCTAAAACCCTAAGACGGCAATAACCTAGTTGAGTCGCAGCTCGAATAACAAAAACGGAAATATGCCTAATTGCTCTAAGTGCTATGTTTTCTCTGAGAAAAGTCCTCTCATGCTTCTCGCCTAGGACTCCTTATATACTGGCTCCTAGATCGGTTTGCGCTTTTCCTCTTCTGCCCTTAAGCCGCCATAGTGTAAAAATGGAGATATTCCATTTTTTCCGATCTTCGTAATTATATTCAAAATTTCGTATTTATCCGCGGAAACTTGTCATTTATCTTTCCTTGCAAACCAAGCGTAAACCGTCATGCGGCTTACGGGATGTTGGTTAAAAAATCGCAAGTTGGGCCTCGAGTCATGTCGTAGGTCCCTTTGGGCCGTCTTCTGACTTGAAGCGTTTTATTATGGCTTTTTT
>NC_027750.1:46961887-46963682 GCF_000695525.1 Brassica oleracea var. oleracea | reverse complement strand
GGGGAATCTTCGCAGCAAGGAGACTCGAGCATAGCGTCGGGGCTTTGCGGAAAGGTTTGTCGCTCGCTTATTCTCTTGATTGTTACATATTTTTCTAAAAGACAACGGATCCCTAACTTTCTTCTCGTTTCGTAGTTCATGTCGTTGATCGACGGGATGATCAGCGAGTGCGGTTCTGAGACTAGTCGTCTCACCGGGGAGTTGTTGGAGCTGCTGGGTAGGTGGTCTAAAACTGAGGCCATGCTGACGGCTGTCAAGGATTCTCACTCCGTGAAAGTGTCGAAACTCGAGGTCGCGATAGGGGAGCTCGAGAGGGACCTCGGGAAGATGGCGTGTTCACTGCTTAAGGAAAAGAAAGCAAGGAAGGCCAAATCCTCGGAGGTGCGTAGTCTTCAGCGTCAGATCGAGGGCGATGCAGGGTTAGCGAGCCGCGAGATTCGAGAGGCCAAGGACGCTCTTCGCTCTGAGATTCAGGCTCGCTTGGCGAAGATCTCCGCCTTTCTGGGCTCCCTTGATTGCATCTGGAACAAGGATTTGGCCTTGGCGACGATTGAGGGCGGGATGGCCGTGGTTCAGTCGTTCTAGAGTGAGACTCCTCCGGCCTTAGATGCCAAAGAGGCCCGACTGTCCGGCTGCAAGGGAGATTTGGCAGTCGTGGATGGAGATTTTGATCTCATCCAAACTGACCTGAAATCCGCGTGCTTTCTTCCTACGTGTTCAGAAGGCCCACAGGGGAAAGATCCGGTGCTCGGAGAAGGCGGAGGGGATGCGTCCTAGAGGTGAAAGATCCGGTGCTCGGAGAAGGCGGAGGTGTTGCGGCTCCAGGCTTGGACGAAGCGACGGGTGAAGAGGGAGCATGAGCTCTGAGGATGACTTTGGTTAGATCTCTTGCGGGAGATTTTTTTTTTTTTTGTTTTAATGTTTGATGTTTCAGCCTTGAATGGCCTCATTTCGTGTTTCGGGGCTGGCTGTATGTGGCATTGAATTCCTTCTGCTATGCGGCTTTCTTTTTATGACAAGATGGTCGAGTTACATTTTTCATAAGCTTACGTATGGCGTGGAAGAAGGGTGATGAGTTGTCGTCTCATATCCTTCTTCGATGTGAAATATTTTGTTCGAGATCTGTTTCGAGAGTTTTTCCGCGAGATATCGACTTCGCGGGATATCCGAAGATGTCGAATATAAACATATTGGGATCTCGTATCTTTTTGATATCATGCCTTGTGATGTTAGAGACCAGTGCGCTGGGTTTAGGGCAAGACCTAGGTTTACTTTCGGTTTTAAGATTTTATGCGGTGACTAGCCGGCTATCGATTTATCTCTCGCAATTTTAACCTGATTCGTATCGATTTAAAGTCCACAATAGGTTCTCGGCTTATATGACTTGTTAGACATGAATCGAGCATCTCTCCGGAGACAATTTTTAAGCCAACCGGAAGTTCTGGACCAAAATTTTGGGTTTCTTTTATAGCGCTATTATCCTTGTGTCGGATGTACGAGAGTCATCTTCGTGACATGGCTATGTCTGTTTAGGACGTTCAAGAGTTCGATGTGATCAGCACCGAACTTGGCGGCGGATGCCGTCGTTTAGTATTTTTGCGCAAGATATGTGTTAAAATGTTCATCATTTTTGATGGAGTGTCCATTTTCTTCGTTCGGAAGAAGTAACCCTCGAGGCATCTCTCGCGGCGTGTCGTGATGCCAAAGGCTGCTTCTCCCTAACGGCTGATTTATTTTCGAATATCGAAAATGTTTTGCGGATAAAGAATAATTTGCTTGGTTAAGATATGTCGGA
>NC_027750.1:46960716-46961354 GCF_000695525.1 Brassica oleracea var. oleracea | reverse complement strand
ACCAGATCTCCTTGATTAAATCTGCGATTCCGTACGTTGGAATTGTAGTACTTTGCCGCTGCGTGTTGGTAATTTTGAATTCGGATGAGCGCTCGATATCGGCGCTCGTTAATGAGGTCGAGATTGTCGAGGAGCATTGCGTTGTTGAGCTCCTCTCATTCGGGAAGTAATCTTCTTCGAACACCGGGGAACTCTACTTCTGCGGAAATCATGCATTTCGTTCCGTACACCAGAGCAAAAGGGGTTTCTCCTGTTGCTCGCCTCGGGGTGGTACGGTGGGACCAGAGGACTCCCTCGAGTTCGTCGGCCCACCGGCCTTTTTTGGCCTCTAATCGTTTCTTCAGTCCGCCGAGAATGGTTTATTAATCGTTTCAGCTTGTCCGTTACACTGCGGATACCTGGGCATCGACTTGTTAAGTCGTATCTTCCATTTTTCGCAGAACGCCTCGAACCGGGTGGAGATAAACTGAGATCCGTTATCGGTTACGAATTTGTAAGGGACTCCAATCCTACAGATGATGTTTCTCCATACGAAACTTTCGACTTGGATATCTTTTATAATCGCGTACGAATCTGCCTCTACCCATTTTGAAAAGAAATCGGTGAGGACTAAAAGGAAACGCTTTTGCTTTGAATTA
>NC_027750.1:46958947-46959477 GCF_000695525.1 Brassica oleracea var. oleracea | reverse complement strand
TTCCGACCATTCGAATTTTTTATTTCCCCGTAAGACATCGTAGAAGGGCAGGCACTTGTCCGTCGATCGTGAAATAAACCGTTTAAGTACCGCGACTCTACTGGTCAGCCTTTGGACTTCCCGCTTATTCTTCGGTGAAGCCATCTCGATAAGTGCGTTGATCTGTTTTGGATTAGCTTCGATGCCGCGGAATGTGACTAGGAAGCCAAGGAAATCTCCTGATGCTACGGCAAACCTGCATTTTGTCGGGTTGAGCTTCATGTTATGGGAATTTAGCTGCGCGAAACATTCCTCAAGATGTGAAACGTGATCCTTTGCTTGGAGGGATTTGACGAGCACGCCGTCGATATAAACCTCCGTCGTTTTACCGAGTTGGTTGAAGAACAAACGGTTCACGAGTCGTTGGTAAGTTGCGCCAGCGTTTTTGAGGCCGAAGGGCATTACCTTGAGCAATAGGTTCCACGATCGATAATGAACGCAGTCTTCTCGCGATCGTCAGGGTTCATCATAATTTGATTGTAACCTGAGAA
>NC_027750.1:46958397-46958834 GCF_000695525.1 Brassica oleracea var. oleracea | reverse complement strand
AAAATCCACGCAAACTCGCCATTTTCCGTTTTTCTTTTTGACTACTACATGGTTAACGAGCCAGTCTGGATACCTCACTTCCGTTATTGACCCGAATTTAAGCAAATTTTTGACCTTGTCGTTTACCGCGGTAGCCCATTCAGGTCCTAGCTTCCGCCTTTTATGTTTGACGGGTTTGAAGGTTGGATCGATATTTAATTTGTGACACGTTATGTTAATGTCGATCCCTGGCATATCTTCTGCGGCCCATGCAAAAGTACTGAGGTTCTTTTTTAGACAGGTTATGAGCTCTGTCCTCAAGGGCTCGCGGAGATTGGCTCCGATCTCGACGCATCGTTCCGGAGATGCTTCGTCGAGACAGACTGTGACCACAGGTTCGCAAGTTGGTTCGCATTTTTCCTCTAGAGCCGTGATGTTACGAGACTGCCAGAAGAGTT
>NC_027750.1:46957730-46958357 GCF_000695525.1 Brassica oleracea var. oleracea | reverse complement strand
GTTTTCTAGGAGTGTTCTCGAGGTCTGGTCTTTTTCGTTTTTGTTATGCGGAGTAACACACCTGTGATACTCTTGGGTTTCCCCATATTACCTAGACTCTGTTAGGGGTTGGAAACTTGAGGCAAAGATGGTACGTTGATGGGATGGCACGCATGGTGTTCAACCATGGTGTTCCCATGATAACGTTGTAAGATGCGGGACGGTCAACGACTAGAAACTCTGTGACTCTTCTCATGGTTCCGGCTTTGACTGCGAGATTAATCGACTTGTAGGCCATGGTCGTTTCTCCCGAAAGTCCCAGTTGTGGGCTAGGGTATTTCACAATTTCGGATTGATCGATCCCCATTTTCTCGAGAGTATCTTTGAAGATGATATCGGCCGAACTTCCGGTGTCGATTAGCACCCTAGCGACGTCGATATCTCGGATCGTCAGTTCGATAACAAGGAGATCGTTTCGAGGTTTGGCTCGATCGACCGTTGCACCCCCCTTGAACGAGATGAAGTTCGCGCACGTTGAGTCTTGCATATCGTTCCTGATCGTCGAGTGGCTTTTGCGGGTTAGATTGATCCACAGACCTCCTCCTTCTAGCACCAAACTGTGTGAACCGAAATTCGCACTGTCGATTT
>NC_027750.1:46957317-46957701 GCF_000695525.1 Brassica oleracea var. oleracea | reverse complement strand
AGGTCCCGGATATCTGCTAATACCACACGCCAAGCAATCAGAACACAAGAATAACAACGATAAAGTATAAGAAATAAAAAAGAGAGTAAAATAGATCTTATTCCGAATTCGCGTTTGAGCGTTACAACAAGGCAAGAGACTGGGCTACGAGAGCTGTCGGCGAGATTCCTAGTTCTAAAACCCTAAGACGGCAATAAGCTAGTTGAGTCGCAGCTCGAATAACAAAAACATAAATTTGCCTAATATGCCTAAGACGGCAATAACCTAGTCCTCTCATGCTTCTCGCCTAGGACTCCTAATATACTGGCTCCTAGGTCGGTTTCCGCTTTTCCTCTTCTGCCCTTAAGCCGCCATAGCGTAAAAATGGAGATATTCCATTTTTTC
>NC_027750.1:46954900-46955818 GCF_000695525.1 Brassica oleracea var. oleracea | reverse complement strand
GCTGGTTCCTCGGAACTTCATGTCAGTGGTAAAGGGGTTTACTTCTAACTTCAACTCGTGGAAGAAGTTTTTCTTCTTCGTTCGTGTAGACGCCGCGTCCATTGAGGAGAGTTGTATCCCATTGTTTCAGAGGTTGCCGAACGATCCTCCCTTCATCAACCCTCTTGCTCTGTTTCCTGAGGACATTATTGTGGTGAGGGATCTGCTCAGAAACAGTCCTTTTTTCTGGACTTCCTTTACGCCGAAGAGAGTTCGAAAGGCGCTGAGGTTTGTGCATCCTAGTCCTGCTTTGGGCAGAGAAACAAGGAGTGATTCCGAGCCTGATGACCAAGGTCTCGACGCCGCTCCCACGATTGCTTATAACGTGTCAATCGGTTTTATAGGGGTTGAACTTGCTTGGATCGGCCATTGAGGTGAGCCATAGAGAGGCCATGATCTATCGCTTTAGAGCGGAGAAGGCGGAAAAGGATCTTGCTCGTATGCGAGACGAGATGTTGGCGCGAGATGCTCAACTCGATCAAGATCATGCCAGGGTTGTTCGTAGGGCGGAACGGAAGGGCAAGAGGGAAATCACCGAGGTAATGAAGACTCGCGCTTCTCAATTCCAGATTGATTATGGGAATCTTAAGGACGCTTTCAACTCGCTGGGCGACTTCCGTGAGTGTCGCGGCTCTGTCGGGAGCCTTTGGAAGATGCGGGCGGATGACTACGTTTTCGAGAGGGAGATGGAGTTAATGAAGGGTGGCATGAAGGATCATGCTCACGCTGAGACGCTCATTCCTCCGATCGATGGGAAGATTCAGGGATTCTGGGATCCCATCCCGGTTTCTCCTGATACCGTAGAAACCACGACTGATTTTGCTGGTGACGATGAGGAAGTGAACTATCCCGCAGATGCATTCGGAGCTTCCTTGTCCG
>NC_027750.1:46952736-46953546 GCF_000695525.1 Brassica oleracea var. oleracea | reverse complement strand
TTTTTCGTAAAGAAGAATCTATTTCGAAAGTATATTTGTCGAAGAATTCTTCTATGTTTTTTCTTCTTTGGGAATTTGGACGTTAACTTCGTCGTAACCGTTTTTGACCCCAACAGTTAGCCCCCCAACACATTGGGAACGTGGTTTTCTAGCGAGGTCCCAATGCGTGTATTGGAGAGTTTGGACGAGATTGGTGTATTTGGGCGAAGTTCGTGTCCGAAAATCCGCAAGTAAATAGTAATTTCTCATGCCTATAAGAAGGGAGGTAACTTCTTCATAACCTTCACACTTACTCATTCTCATACTCATTCTCATAGAGAGGTTTTTCTTGAAAAGTTCTTTCTTTTTCTTTCCGTCATTTCCTCCTTGATCTAAGAAAAGAAAAACACGAGATGTCGAGTAAGAAGAGGAGTTCGAAGAAAGGGTCTTTACCCGCGAATGTTTCTGAAGAGCTTCGAGTGCCGAAGATGGAATTTGTTCCTCATTCGGTAGACCCCGCCGAGAATGAGGCATGGTGGGTGGCGTGTTACGGTTCGATCACACCTCCCTTAGAAAAATCGTTCCCGGTCATGAACCGTCGTCCGGTGGAGACAGGCGCGCCGAGTAGGAGCACTAGCGGATTTGTCGAGGTCATGCGGTCGGTCTACCATATTTTGGATGCGGTGGAATTCAGGATTCCTTGTCAAGGAGAGTGCGCTAGTAGTCCCCTGGAGGGCTTCTTTACTTGTTACGAGGCATTTGTAGTGCGTTGCCATTTATGGTTTCCGATCCCCGAGATCATCGTCCGTGTGTTGGATCGCTTCGGGGGGG
>NC_027750.1:46951911-46952632 GCF_000695525.1 Brassica oleracea var. oleracea | reverse complement strand
ATTCTTCAATTACAGATCATCCGGGACACGGACACGTACAGGCTAGTTCCTCGGAACTTCATGTCGGTGGTACAGGGGTTCACTTTTAACTTCAACTCGTGGAGGAAGTTTTTCGTCTTCGCTCGTGTAGACGCAACGTCCGTTGAGGAGAGTTGTATCCCACTGTTTCGGAGGTTGCCGAACGATTGTCCCTCTATCAACCCTCTTGCTCCGTTCCCTGAGGACATTATTGCGATGAGGGACCTGTTCAGGAATGGTCCTTTTTTCTGGACTTCTTTTACACCGAAGAGAGTTTGTAAGGCGTTGAGGTTTGTGCATCCTGGTCCTGCTTTAGGCGGAGAAACAAGGAGTGATTCCGAACCTGAAGACCAAGGTCCCAAAACCGGTCCCAACGCCGCTCCCACTATTGCGACGGGGCCGAATTCTTCGAAGGGGAAAGATATTGATCTCGGCGACCTGGAGTTTTCGGTGGACGATTGCATGCTTCCAGGATGGGATCCGAACCTTGCTTTCGGCGATGGAAGTGGTACGAGCGAGGTCCCTATTCCGGACTTCGATGATTTCTTCGCTGGTCTTCCATCGGGTTTTGACGCTCCTCAATCCACGAGCGAGTCAGGGAGGCCGAGAATTGTTGCGGAAGGATCTCGCATAATTAACGGGGTATAATTTTTAAGAATCCCTACGATCGTTATTATTATTTTTTGCTTATAACGTGTCAATC
>NC_027750.1:46947365-46948118 GCF_000695525.1 Brassica oleracea var. oleracea | reverse complement strand
TAAGTTGGGCCTCGAGTCGTGTCCTAGGTCCCTTTGGGCCGTCTTTCGACTCGAAGCGTTTATTACGTCTTCTTTCGATAAAGAATGAACTTTCCGCGGTTTTTACGGTAAAGTTTGATTGATAACTTAGAAATGGCGGGGAACGTGAGATTGGTTCGCTGCGGTATTCGGGAGATAGCATCGTAGGGTAGACGAGAATGCATGGACTGGGGTCGTATCGACGTTCCGGCTCGAGCTCGGTCGCTACGTAGCGACCGAGCACGCGTTTGGTCGCTGCGTAACGATCCTTCTCGAGCTCTTGTCCGATGATTCGCGTTTCTTCCGCAGACATTTTTCGTAAAGAAGAATCTATTTCGAAAGTATATTTGTCGAAGAATTCTTCTATGTTTTTTCTTCTTTGGGAATTTGGACGTTAACTTCGTCGTAACCGTTTTTGACCCCAACAGTTAGCCCCCCAACACATTGGGAACGTGGTTTTCTAGCGAGGTCCCAATGCGTGTATTGGAGAGTTTGGACGAGATTGGTGTATTTGGGCGAAGTTCGTGTCCGAAAATCCGCAAGTAAATAGTAATTTCTCATGCCTATAAGAAGGGAGGTAACTTCTTCATAACCTTCACACTTACTCATTCTCATACTCATTCTCATAGAGAGGTTTTTCTTGAAAAGTTCTTTCTTTTTCTTTCCGTCATTTCCTCCTTGATCTAAGAAAAGAAAAACACGAGATGTCGAGTAAGAAGAGGAGTTCGAAGAAAG
>NC_027750.1:46941880-46947265 GCF_000695525.1 Brassica oleracea var. oleracea | reverse complement strand
TTGGGTTTTACTCCAAGTTTTGAGTCACACTTGGCAATTCTCCCTAAATAAAATGATGTTTAGCATATTTTTGGTGTTTTAAAAATAATATGTGAACATTTTTAATTATTTATATCTTCAGGTTATACATAGTATATGTTATTTGTGAATATATTCATTAGCATATAGCCTAAAATATGAAAATCATGAGTACAATTTATTTATGTTTTGAAAGTCTTGCATTTTCTAAATTAACTTACCTTGTTTGATATTGGTTATCATTTTTGTTAATTTATTAAACAGTTAATATTGCCTGTTTAAATTTTTTTTTGTAGATATAACTGTTTGAAAGCCTTGCATTTTTTATTTTTGTTTTATATTTTTGAAAATTTATATATATTCAGTTAACTTATTTTATAATGTTTTAACTTTTGTTAGCTTTTCTTATTTGATAATGATTTATGTTTTATTTTGAAATAAACAATTTTTTTTGAAATATTGACATTTTTGAAAATATTGAACTAAAATAATGATTTTGTCATTTTATGATTAGTTGTTTTAAATCCTAATTGTTTTAAGTTATATTATTGAATATTTTCAATCGCATATAACCTAAACTTCAAAAATCACGTGTTTTAAATTTATATGGTTCTAATTGTTTAAATATCTTGCATTTGAAGTAAATTATTATTTTTGTATGATATTTCATTTTAATTTTCGAAAACATATTATATATTAAGCTGAATCATATATAATTCTTTGCCTTTTGTAAGTTTACCATATTTAAATTGATTTAAATTTTATTTTGAAATAAACGATTTTAAGTAATATTTACATTTTTAGAAATAGCAAACTAAAATGCTCATTTGTCATATTCCTATTGATCTTGTATTTTTAAATTAATTATTCTTTTCGTTATTTATTTTTTAATTTTTCGAAAAAATATTAAACATTTTGTTAACTTAATATAGTATTTATATTTTTGTAAATTTACCTTATTCGATATTGATTTATATTTTAATTTGAAATAAACATCTTTTGGTAATATTAGCATTTTTAAAAATAGTAAACTTAAATAATGATTTGTCATACTATGATTGGTCGTTTAACATCCTACCTGGACGTCTTCAATGGTCTATAGCCTCAACTTTTATAATATTGCATTTTTTTCTAAATATGATGATTAATTTGAAATAAACATCTTTTGGTAATATTAGCATTTTTAAAAATAGTAAACTTAAATAATGATTTGTCATACTATGATTGGTCGTTTAACATCCTACCTGGACGTCTTCAATGGTCTATAGCCTCAACTTTTATAATATTGCATTTTTTTCTAAATATGATGATTAATTAGCGAATAGACATTCACATGCAATAAATTATAATGCTATTTTCCAAGACGTAAGGTAAATTTAAAAAAATATAAATATTATATTAAGTTAACATAATGTTTAGTTATTTTTTTCGAAAATTAAAAAATAAATAACCAAAATAATAATTAATTTAAAAATACAAGACTTTCAAACAAGTATAACTATATAAATCTAAATTTAAACTCATGATTTTTAAAGTTTAGGTTACACACTATTGAAAATATTCAAAATAACATATACTATATATAAGTTGATATTATAAATCGTTGAGAATATTCACATATTATTTTAAAGCACCAAAAATATACCAAATCATTTTTTTTTATTTGGTATTTCTAAAAATGTTAATATTACGAAAAATTTTATTTCAAAAAAATATAATTAATTATCAAATAAGTTAAACTTACAAAATTAAAAACATCATGTACAAATCTATACTATATAAAATAAAGTTTCAAAAATTAACATAAAAATAACAAACAAATATAATAATTAATTTAAAAATGAAATACTTTCAAATAATCATAACTATATAAATCTAAAACACATTATTTACAAAACTATACTATATAAAAGTTAAGGCTATAAGCCATTGAAAGCGTCCACGTAGGATTTAAACGACCAATCGTATTATGACAAATCAGTATTTTAGTTTACTATTTTTAAAAATGTTAATATTACCAAAATATCGTTTATTTCAAAGTAAAATATAAATCAATATCAAATAAGGTAAATTTACAAAAATATAAATATTATATTAAGTTAACATAATGTTTAGTTATTTTTTCGAAAATTAAAAAATAAATAACCAAAAGAATAATTAATTTAAAAATACAAGACTTTCAAACAAGTATAACTATATAAATCTAAATTTAAACTCATGATTTTCAAAGTTTAGGTTATATACTATTGAAAATATTCAAAATAACATATACAATATATAAGTTGATATTATGAATCATTGAGAATATTCACATATTATTTTAAAGCACCAAAAAATACACCAAATCAATTTTTTATTTGGTATTTCTAAAAATGTTAATATTATGAAAAACTTTATTTCAAAAAAATATAATTAATCATCAAATAAGTTAAACTTACAAAATTAAAGACATCATGTAAAAATCTATACTATATAAAATAAATTTTCAAAAATTAACATAAAAATAACAAACAAATATAATAGTTAATTTAAAAATGCAATACTTTCAAATAATCATAACTATATAAATCTAAAACACATTATTTACAAAATTTTGGTTATATACAGCTGAAAATATTCAACAAAATTATGTACTACATGTAATTTGATGCAATAAATCTATACTATATAAAAGTTGAGGCTATAAGCCATTGAGTGTGTCGACGTAGGATTTAAACGACCAATCGTAATATGACAAATCATTATTCAAGTATACTATTTTTAAAAATGTTAATATTACCAAAATTATATCAAAAACAAAATTGAACGACCAATAGGAATATGACAAATCAGCATTTTAGTTTGATATTTCTAAAAATGTAAATATTACATAAAATCGTTTATTTTTCAAAATAAAATATAAATCAATTTAAATATGGTAAACTTACAAAAGGCAAAGAATCATATATGATTCAACTTAATATATAATATGTTTTCGAAAATTAAAATAAAATATCTTACAAAAATAATATTAACTTAAATGAAAGATATTTAAACAATTAGAACCATATAAATTTAAAACACATGATTTTTTAAAGTTTAGGTTTTATGCTATTGAAAATATTCAATAATATAACTTAAAACACATAGGATTCAAAACACCTAATCATAAAATGACAAAATAATTATTTTAGTTCAATATTTTCAAAAATGTCAATATTTCCAAAAAATTGTTTATTTCAAAATAAAGCAGAAATCAATATCAAATAAGAAAAGCTAACAAAAGTAAAAAAAATTATAAATATAAGTCAACTGGATATATATAATTTTTTGAAAATTTAAAATAAAAATAAAAAATACAAGGCTTTAAAACAATTATATCTATAAAAAAAATTAAACCAAGTAATATTAACTGTTATTAATAAATTAACTAAAAATATAACTAATATCAAACAAGGTAAGTTAATTTAGAAAATGCAAGACTTTCAAAACATTATATGTAAATAAAGTTTACTCATGATTTTCATATTTTATGCTATATGCTAATGAAAATATTCACAAATAACATATAGTATGTATAAGTTAAAGGTATAAATAATTAAAAATGTTCACATAATATTTTTAAAACACCAAAAATATGCTAAAAATCATTTTATTTACTATATAAAATTGAGGTTATAAGTCATTAAGAGTATACACATAGGATTATAAACAACCAATCAAAATATTAAGAATCATAATTACAGATTTACTATTTTTAAAATGTTAAAATTACCAAAACTGATTATTTCAATACACAATAGAATTCAACATCAAATAAGGAAAACTAATAAATAAATCATTAAAATGGAAATGACTCATATATATACTAAATATTTGGAAATTTAAAAAAAAAATTAACTAAAATAAAATAAAATATAAAGAATATACGATTTTTAACTTGCATGAACACAAAATAAAATATATTATTCAAAATAAAATTTCAAAAAGTGTATTTCAAAATAAATTAAAAATCAATATCAAATATATTTTCTTTAATAATATCCAAATCAAAGAATCGCATAATCCCAATGAACAAGGAACACATAAAAATATAGGGTTTGAAGTGAATGAAGAATAATAGTGAATGAAAACAAAAAAAAAACATCTGCGATAGAAAGTAAATAATACAAGTCGAAGACAAAAAGATGCATCACACCAGAAAATACCAGATATACTAGAGGATAATTCCAAACTACATGATGAATTCTTATAATCATTAGTCTGGTTCACTTCATATACATATAAAATTTAAGAAGCTCTATGTTGAATTATGTCTAAGAAAATATTTCGAGAATAATATTTATTAGATAGATGAAAAATAAAGATCATAATAAAACGTTTCAAATAAGTTAGTTAAGATTTTTAAGAAAACTTATAACGAAGATCAACAATAAATTAGCATCAAAAATAACATAAGAGAATAATAGAAGGATCAATCAATATGAATTTATCAATATAAATATACTATCTAAGTATTATAATCAACCAACTAAAAACATACAAATTTTGAACATTTAGAAAAAAAAAAAGTCTCAAGATTACAATGAATACGTTATCTAAGACTTTTGCTATCTTATTTTAAGCATTTAGCAACTAGAAATTTTTTTATCAAGATTATGTAATTGTTTTTAGAGTATCTAAATCTTCATGTAAACTCCACAACAAAAAAAATATTAACTATTATACCAAAAAATAAATTATTGTTATAAACCATATGATGGATGTCCATCACCGGCCCGGTCCATAAGCCGGCCCAATACCTAGAGAGAGAGAGAGAGAGGCGGCCGCAGCAAGAGGAGAGAGAGAGAGAGAGAGAGAGAGGCGGCTAGGAGAGACAGCAAACCATAGTTTCCTTTTACTTGTATTTGTATACTTTCCATATTTGTATCTTTCCATTTATATCTTTGTAATTCCCATATATAAGGACACCTTATGTTATGAATAATAATAAGAACTTATAGATTCTAAATCCTTAAGTTTACAACACGTTATCAGCACGAAACTCTAAACACCCTGAGCCAAAACCAAAATCGCAAAACCCTAAACCTAGCCGCGACCCGACGAACCCTAATCATCCGATCGCGTCTCTTATTCCAGCTCACGTCCCCGATCAGCTCCAGCCCAAGGCGTTCCTGATCTTAGACGAACTCAGCCTCAGCTACCATCCAGGACAGCTCGCGTTCCCAGACAGCAAGCGTCCCGTTCGCACCAGACGATCAGGCCATTCGCGATCCGACAGCAAACAGCTGGCGTCCCCGATCAGCCGCTCGCGACCTCAGCCTCAATCCGTTCGCAGTCAGCTTGCGTCCAGTCCAGCTTGAGGTTCATTCTTTGGTGGTCCGGCTT
>NC_027750.1:46940568-46941729 GCF_000695525.1 Brassica oleracea var. oleracea | reverse complement strand
AAAAGCTCTAAAGTTTGATACCCTAAACCCTAAATCATGTTCCTACATGATTAAAACCCCAAATCGGATTTTACAAGTTAAAATCCGATAAACCCTAACCCTATATCTATAAACCCTAAATAATATAAGTATCAGAATTAATTATACTATAATTATCAAATCACATATTAAAACCCTAATCGAATATTTTTGAAATCAAAATTGTTTTCGGTTTTGATCATTGAGGTTTTAAATCTGATTGAATCTGATGCTATGTTGATAAAATTGTTTGACAGTTAAGTTGCTAGATTTATTATTCTCATCCTGCTAGTTTAATAATTCTGATCTGTTTAAGTCTTGATTAAACCCGACCTGCTTGTTTTTATTAATGCTTTGATCACAGTTAAAATTGATAGATTTATTTTCTCATCCTGCTTGGTTAATTGTTCATCTGATTTAAAATTGATTAAGCCGACCAGCCTGTTAAAGCATTGATTGAATCCGATAGGTTGCTAGCTTGCTTTGCTTATATAATCTGATAGGTTGATAGATTCATGGTAAAATCTAATGTCTTGAGGTTTAAGATTGTATGCTAGGTTCGATTTTATTGATTGATCTGATTAGAAATCATGAAACCTTAATTCTAGTCCTAACCTTAATCCTCATATCTGAAATTTGAAACCTTAAATTCATTATGCTTATGAGTTCTATTAAATTGATTGATCTGATTATATGTTTTTGAGGTTTAATAAATTCGGATACTAGATAGATTATTTAAACACGGTTTATGCTAAATAACAACCAGCCTTGAAACTGATTCATTGAAATTCATGCTTGAAATCTATATTCTAGTATTGCTAAAATCAGTCTTGAAACAGATTGAGTGATTAATTGAATCTGATTTTGCTAGTCTTAATAAACCATAATATTATGAGCACATATAAATAGTATTGGCTAGAAATTGACTGATTAAATGCTTTTAAGATTGATAGTTTCATTGTCCTCACAAGATTGAAATCCGAATTGATTGTTTTTAAGAATAAGGCCGCATGAAAAATTATACCTAAATATTGAGTGATATATGATTTGAGATGTCGAAAACCAACCTGGATTTTGCTGTCCTAAATCTCTTTGGAGATAATTATTTACAGTGGGCATTGGATACAAAGATTATCCTAAAGT
>NC_027750.1:46932610-46940429 GCF_000695525.1 Brassica oleracea var. oleracea | reverse complement strand
AATTCAAATCGAGATATGATCACCAAAGAAACGTGTTATTACCAAAAGCTATGGAGGAATCTCAGAATCCAGGACTACAAGTCTGTGGATAAGCCTCCAATACAGATGAGAAACAATGAATTGAGACCTTCTGGATCAACCCCATTACCTGAAGCTAATAAGGCCGCAAAGGAAAAGAAAGAATCCAAAAAATCTAACCACGTCCAGGATGATAGATCACACGGCCATGGCCGTGGAAGGTAGAAAGGACGTGGCCATGGCCACTATTATACATTTGGCCGTGAGAACCACCATGGCAAAGGCCGTGGATATCAACCTAATTTGATACCATGGTCGAGGCAGAGACCGTGGTATGTCCTTTAAACCAC
This sequence comes from Brassica oleracea var. oleracea, assembly GCF_000695525.1. Taxonomy (NCBI): domain Eukaryota; kingdom Viridiplantae; phylum Streptophyta; class Magnoliopsida; order Brassicales; family Brassicaceae; genus Brassica; species Brassica oleracea. The sequence goes on along the minus strand of NC_027750.1, from coordinate 46,940,061 downwards.
AAAGCTCGACCAAATCAGTGTGCCATAGATGTGGAAAGGGGAACCATTGGGCTAAGATATGTAGGACTCCCAAATTAATTATGCTGAATGATACATTTAAAAAAACATTAATATATTTGAAAATAAAAATTTGAAGATATGCCGGTAAAAACCGGCATATCTTCCAATACTATTTTTTAAAAAAATTATCTAATAATATTAGATAATTTATCATACGTTTGCTATCTTGATGTCAGCATTTAGAAACCAATCGACAATTATGTTCTGAAACACACACTTCCAATACTATTTTTTTAAATATTAAGTTAACTGAATGATCTTTTTCTTAAATATACATTTGTATATTTAGTTATGTACTTATAAGAAAATATTATATATCTAAAAATATAATATTTTATATTTTATATATTAAATAAGTTAATTTAATATATAAAATATTATTCAAAATTTAACATAAAAATATAACCTCTAGATTTTATACTCGCGCTACGCGCGAGTCTGTATTAATAATTTAATTTAGTTTTATAATAACTTTTAAAGTAACACTTTAATTGATTTATATAATTTTCTTATTCAAAATATGATTTGTTGATTTTAATATTTATTTTTATTTATAATAATACCATGTTATTAGCTATTTAGTTACTTGTATTTATAGATTAATTGTTTTATAATAACTTTTAAACTAACACTTTAAATGATTTATATAATTTTCTTATTTAAATTATGATTTGTTGATTTTAATATTTATTTTTATTTATAATTATACCATGTTATTAGCTATTTAGTTATTTGTATTTAAAGATGCAATAATTATGTTTATAAACACATTCATAGTTTTTGAAATATTAAATTATATTTTAAGGTAGATTACTCAATGCATTTAAGCTGTTAATACACTATAATATTTTATTAAAAAATTATATATATTTTGTTTTAATAACATAAGCGATTAAACTATCTGCATAATATCTAATTTTGCTTTATATTCAGAAAAATATTTATAATTAATGTGTGATTTTTTTACATATATATATATATATATATATATATGTAATAGTATAATATTTAGATTTCAGATTTAATCGCAGCAAATATTTTGATGAACTTTAATTAATATTAAATAATCTTTGTAAGATAATATAAATTTAAAGTAAATATAATGAATTAAACAAATGGTAAGTAACATTTTAATTTTGAATTAATAACGTAGAGAACCTAAAGTATAATATTTATCTATTACTTGATCTAATTATTTAGTTGTATAGTAGTGAAGCTTGTATGATTTTATAATGCATTACAATATATCATAATTTACTTTTTTTATATGAAAATATTATTTTGGTACGATAGACTGGGAGAGTTCTTCCAAGATAAAGGAATCATTCATCAAACAAGTTGTGTGGATACAGCACAACAAAATGGCTGTGTGGAGAGGAAGCACATGCACATTTTGAATGTTGTGAGGGCATTGTTGTTTCAGTCGAAGATGCCGATAAACTTTTGGGGCGAGTTGATATCAACCGCAACGCATGTCAATAGCATGACACCTACTAAAGTTTTAAAAGGTCGCTCACCTTATGAGGTATTGTTTGGAAACAATCCAACATACGAGACGTTGAGAGTGTTTGGTTCATTATGCTATGTTCACAGGCGTAACAGAGATAAGTATAAGCTTGGGGAAAGAAGCAGGAGGTGTGTTTTTGTTGGGCATCCGTTTGGAAAGAAAGCATGGAGAGTGTATGATCTAGACAAGAATGATTTTTTGGTGTCTAAGAGATGTAAGTTTCACTGAATATGTGTTTCCATATAGTCAAAAGAACACAGAGGTCATGGCGCGCACAGAAACAGGAGGACCTGATGATGATTGGTTGGTTGATGAAGTAGTCATGGGAGACAGGGGGAGTATGTCTCCGTGGAACGGTGAATCATTGGTCACAGAAGAACATGGGACTACTACGGCTTCATCTCCTGTGGTTGTAAGTGATGAAGTGTTGAGTAATGCGCAAGTTGAAACAAGTGCGAGTAACGTGACTGAGACTGAGAAGCCAGTTGAAACAGAACTGACAATGGGTAGAGGTTGCAGAGAGAAAGTTCTGTCTGTCAAGCTGAGAGACTATGTGAGTTACAATGCTCAATATTTAAAAGTACCCCATCACGAGTTCGCTACTGCTACTCTCAAATCAGAGTCGTCGCAGACGGTCACATGTAACACACCCTATCCGATCGATGATTACATCTCTGATGAATACTTTTCTCCCGATCATAAGGCTTTCTTGGCAGCAATAACAAGTTATCAGGAACCTAGAAACAATAGAGAGGTGATTCAACAAAAGATCTGGCATGATTCTATGAAGAAAGAGATCGTTTCCTTTGAAGAAAATAAGATTTAATGTGGTTGATCTTCCACCTGGAAAGAAAGCAATTGGTAACATGTGGGTGTATAAGTACACGTATAACTCAGATGGTACAATGGAGAGACCTAAGTCTCGACTGGTTGCCTTAGGGAATATGCAGGTGAAAGGCAGAGATTTCAAGGAGACTTTTGTGCCAGTAGCTAAAATGACCACAATACGTGAGTTTTTACGTGTGGTTGCAGGGAAATATTGGATAGTGCATCAAATGGACGTCCACAACGCCTTCTTGCATGGGGATCTCAAGGAGGAAGTATATATGAAACTACCTCAAGGCTTTCAATTTCTGATCCCAATAAAGTTTGCAAGTTGCATAAAGCTATCTATGGTTTACAGCAGGCTCCAAGATGTTGGTTTTCTAAACTCACAAACGCGTTAAAGAAATATGGGTTCAAGCATTCTTACGCGGACTACTCCTTCTTTGTGTTTTCGAAGAGAGGAAAGGAACTCAGGGTACTTATATATGTGGATGATTTACTTGTGTGTGGAAATGATATGGAGCTTGTAACTAAGTTTAAAGAGTATTTAAGTAGGTGTTTTCACATAAAGGATTTGGGGAAGTTAAAATACTTTCTTGGCATAGAAGTTGGACGTGGAGAAGAAGGTTTCATGCTATCTGAAAAGAAATATGCGTTGGACTTGAACGCGGATACAGGGTTGCTTGGATCGAAACCAGTAGCAACGCCCATGGAGCAGCGTCACAAGCTAGGTTTGGATACTAGTCCTTTTTCTTAAAGATGCTGAGAAATATAGAAGACTCGTGGGGCGTTTGATCTATTTATCTATCACTCGACCAGATATCTCGTACTATGTACATATATTGTCGCAGTTCATGAAGTCTCCGAGAGAAATGCAGTGGGAGGCTGCGCTGCGGGTCGTGAAGTATCTTAAAGGAACTGCAGGACAGGGGATTCTTCTGAGTTCCAAGAGTGATCTTCGTGTATCAATATATTGTGATGCGGAATGGTCGGGATGTCCGGTCACGAGACGTTCATTAAGTGCGTATGTAGCACTAGTTGGTGATTCCCCAATATCGTGGAAGACAAAGAAGCAAGGGGTTGTGTCACATTCTTCGGCGGAAGCAGAATATAGGTCCATGGCTCAGGCTACAAGAGAATTGAAGTGGCTCAGGAGATTAATGCACGATTTGGGAGCTCCTCAGTTACAGCCTTCGAAGCTATTTTGTGACAGTAAGTATGCGATTTATATCGCAGCCAATCCGGTGTTTCATGAACGGACCAAACATATAGAGTCGGACTCTCATCAGGTCAGAGATGAGATTGAAGATGGGCAGCTTGAGACAGTTCATGTTCGAACAACAGAGCAGTTGGCAGATGTGTTGACAAAAGCACTTGGGAGAATTCAATTTTAGACATTGTTGTTCAAGTTGGGAGTAAGAAAATTCATATTCCCAACTTGAGAGGGAGTATTGAAGGATAATGATGAAGTGTTTAGATAAACTTGAATAGTTTGAGATAATGATGTAATTAGCTAGGAGAATATATCCTATATAGCCGGTGAAGATGTACTATGTTGTAAATGAAGTGTTGGGGAAATACTTCTGTTATTATTACTGTCGACCAGAAGGTCCATATATATACAAGGTATTAGACCGTCATAAGGTCATGTTTATCCTAACAAGATAAGGATAAGGATAAACACTATGTTACAGATATACATGGAATATATACTAGATAAACACATAGTCTCTGGTTGTCTTTATCATGTCCCGGATTGGGCCTGCAGTACGGGCTGGTCCATGGTCGATCATCATTTGGTTTATAACACTCCCCCTTGATCGACACATCCGGTACATGTTCATTGCATGCTTAATGTTGCCTCATTAAAACCTCTTCTGAAAAACCCCAAAACCAATGTGGCAAAATGGGAAACCAAGGACAGGAAAAAGAGTACAACACATGAACTCCCCCAGATGAATGCATCACTGTAGTAAACGCATTCTCATCTGGTATCCGAGTCTTCTTGAACGTTGAAGTTGCCTATGACTTGGTGAAAATGATCAGCTGGATTCTCCTTGAATGAACTTGTAAGTCTTGGATGAACTGATGGTGCTTCAAACGGTGCTTAGATGGACTTTATAATCTGCAATAAAACTTTACTTGCAGGTCCTTTTTCATGTCCCACGGATTCTCTTTGGTTATATGGCTTTCCCAAAATGTAGACATTCAATATATATTGAGTCATAGACCCAGAACACATACGAACAACTTTACTTCATATCTTTCGTTCATTCGGACATATATATCTTCGTATGTGCCAATGGCTTTATCCATTGTAACCAATCATTCTTTATTTTCTTTTGTAGATCCATCTTGAGATATAGACCTTGTCTATATTCGTTCATAATCATGAGTGTCTAAGGTCATACCATCAATAATTATTTGCTGCAATGAAACTCATCACACAATGAATTCGCAGTCATACACTCATGTCCTTTGTACATGGTTATCGATATTTTCTTGCTTTATCGATGCTTATAATCATTAAGCCACGACCAGACATCCTTCTGGTCACTATCCTGGTTTATGATTCTCACTTAGGCGTGCTGACACACACACATGGCTATGATTTTTCTACAGACTTTCCATATGTAAAACATAGCATGTTTAATCAATCGATAACTTGTATCATTGAACCTTTGAACCATTAAACATTTTTCTCTCAGTTGGTCTTTATTATAATCACAATGAATTACAATATTTTCTGTATGGACTGACTGCACTAAGTAAATACTTAGTCTTTCATATTACTCACAGCTGCTGTATATTACAATCCATAAACAACTTAGGAACAAAGCTTGTTCTATGAGAATTTCTTTCTCATATTTCTATGGTACGTTGATACCTTTATCCAGTGATCCATTTGCTGCTTACTACACCATTATTTCTTTAGTAAATATCCAGACAAAATCAAACTTGATTTTCTGTAGTAGCATCCACCATATAGGAGCATATCTCTTTATAAAATGTTTTTTGGTCCTTGTGAGTATCCTTGTGTAATCAAGCTATACTTGAACGTTATTTAAAAGGAACATGGACACACTATACCATGTGGTCATGTCCTTTAAACTCACGGAATTTCTTATCTCACAAGATCCATTCACTAGTTTCTTTCTTAGATGGCTTTTCTGTATGTACATGGTTACTACGACCATCTGTCTTATAATTACTTTGAATTCTTTGAACACCCCACATCCCTATATAGTTTTTATGAGTACTCTACGTGGGTTCATGATCCTCAGGTTATATCCTTCAAATCCCAAGTACTACAATCTTTTATGAGCTCTTATGTATGTAAATACATCTTTGGTGTTAACACTCTTTATCTTTAGTTTCATACTGTTCCAGACATGATCTAATTAGATTTTGAGATCTTATTATCCAAGACCTTTATACCTTGCAGTTTGGCGTCCCAAACTACATGGTCTGGTACCTTAGATGTGTGGTTGCGCAACCTTATTTCTCTATCTGAACTGGTTTCTCTTATGAACTCGGATTTGTACGATTCTGAGCACCTTTCATTACTTTCCGAGGTTCCTTATTATTTGGAACTTATTTGTCTATCTCTAATAGACATTATAGCAACTTGATTGTGTCTCTTAGACATCAAATTCGTGGTGCTTAAGCTGGTATGACATAGTCATTTTTTCTCTTCGGGTCTGTGTGTCTGGCATATATTTCTGCTAGCTTTTATATCTTTTGATCATATTCTTTTAGAACGTCTAGATCATAATCTTTGGTCTGGGGATCTTGCCAAGACAACTATGGTTGATACCATTATATTTCTCTTTTACTCTTTACTCTTTATCAGCTTTATAACTTTCTCCTTTCAAAGTTGGATAATCAGATTACTATCTTTTGTAATCTGTGTTCTTGGCCACTTGATTAAATCATCCATGTTTGGCACAAGATACATTATAGTTTCGTGGAGGAAGTCTTATTTATCTAATATATATTCCCAATCCTCATCTGAGGTTCCATCTTAAATGGCACACATATATGTGGTGGAATATTCGTATTTTCTTAAGATGGTTTGTGTATATGTCTGGTTTGTGACCCTTAATCATTTAGAGGTGGGAATGTCTATGCTTACATGTATGGCCTGATGTAAATCAATATTTATATACATAATGTCCTTAAGCTTTAGGCTGGACGTGGGTGATGTACCATTAGTGAGAGCTTTAAAGCTCTCACTAATGGTACATCACCCACGTCCAGCCTAAAACTTAAGGACATTATGTATATAAATATTAATTTACATCAGGCCATACATGTAAGCATAGACATTCCCACCTCTGAATGATTAAGGGTCATAAACCAGACATATACACAAACCATCTTAAGAAAATACGAATATTCCACCACATATATGTGTGCCATTTAAGATGGAACCTCAGATGAGGATTAGGAATATATATTAGATAAATAAGACTTCCTCCACGAAACTATAATGTATCTTGTGCCAAACATGGATGATTTAATCAAGTGGCCAAGAACACAAATTACAAAAGATAGTAATATGATTATCCAACTTTGAAAGGAGAAAGTTATCAGGCTGATAAAGAGTAAAGAGTAAAAGAGAAATATAATGGTATCAACCATAGTTGTCTTGGCAAGATCCTCAGACCAAAGATTATGATCTAGACGTTCTAAAAGAATATGATCAAAAGATATAAAAGCTAGCAGAAATATATGCCAGACACACAGACCCGAAGAGAAAAAATGACTATGTCATACCAGCTTAAGCACCACGAATTAGATGTCTAAGAGACACAATCAAGTTGCTACAATGTCTATTAGAGATAGACAAATAAGTTCCAAATAATAAGGAACCTCGGAAAGTAATGAAAGGTGCTCAGAATGTTTTCATACTTCATATCAATGCCACACACGGACCAAAAGAAAAAAAATTTTCTAAATGATGCATTTTCTTAAAACCATACGGTTTAAGGTGTGGATCAATGTATTTTTCAGATTTAAGGTCCTCTTATTTCAAACACAAGGTTTCAAGGCCTTT
>NC_027750.1:46923834-46931589 GCF_000695525.1 Brassica oleracea var. oleracea | reverse complement strand
TTTAATTTGGTATCTGGCTCGTCGTCTGGATCCACCGGAGTTGAGGGATAGAGCTGTTTGAAGTTCGTCGGGAATTAGGGTTTTTACTGCTCGGATTTATTTCTGGTTTTTAGGGTTAGGGTTTATGAGAGCAACGTCGTGCTGATAACGTGTTGTAAATGAAGTGTTGGGGAAATACTTCTGTTATTATTACTGTCGACCAGAAGGTCCATATATATACAAGGTATTAGACCGTCATAAGGTCATGTTTATCCTAACAAGATAAAAATAAGAATAAACACTCTGTTACAGATATACATGAAATATATACTAGATAAACACATAGTCTCTGGTTGTCTTTATCATGTCTCGGATTGGACCTGCAGTACGGGCTGGTCCATGGTCGATCATCATTTGGTTTATAACATTATATAAATACTCCTGTAAACTAATGAATAAACACAAGCGTTTATACAAATTCACACACTCTCTCCATTGATAATGCATGGCTTGCACCATCAGTCGCATTTATCACAAACCACAACGACCTTCTTCCTTTTAGAAAAGCAGTTTCTGTAACTTAATTAAACGCCTTTGGACAAGCAGCACTAAGAGTATCTATAAGAAGATACTCTATTTTAAAATTTCCAATTTCATATTTGAAGTTTCAAAGTATTCTTCTTTAAAATTTAAAACCTAAATTCAAAAGCATTTGTATTTTATGATATGATCTTTATATTGATTATAATTAATTTAAATCTATAAAACTTGTATAAACAACTAGCACATATATATAAATATTATAGCAATATTAATTAATAAAATTTAACTCTAAAATATAAAATTTTACATAGAACTACGTAACTAAATATTAAATTATAAGTAAAATACCGTATTATTCTATAAAACTATTTCCGTAATGCTCACATATATGATCAAATATTTGAAAAATGAAGCTAGATTTATCTTTTAAATAATTAAAATTAAAATTTATAAAAAAATTGAAATATTTATTAGATATAAAATTTCAAAAATTAAAATGATAAACGACAAAATATTTAAAAATAACAAATGCGATGAATAATTGTAAGGACCAAAATGCAAATAAAAATGTGAAACTGCAAATTTAAAGTTTTGAATAGTAAAACTCCAAATATCAAGTTTTGAAGTTTTTTTTTTGTAGAACAAAAAACTTCATATTTGAAGGTGATCTCGGCGATTCAGAATTAGAAACTTCTACGAAACACATCAACGGCATAGAGCAGAAACTCTAGAGCCTGCATAGTGTAAAGCCTGGCTTCACCCCTGTTGATAAGATGTTCTCCACAAAAGTGAGAAGAGCATGCACTCCCAAGATCTCATCCTTTGCTGCATCAGTGAGGGAAATCTCTTCACGTATAGACCTGAAATCTACCATTCTTCCATTGAATAAGCTTCAATGAAGTTAGAGACGAAGTGTTCATCTCTAGTTTCTGATCTCAGCGATTCAGAATTAGAAACTTCTACGAAACACATCAATGACATAGAGCAGAAACTCTAGAGCTTGCATAGTGTAAAGCCTGGCTTCACCCCTGTTGATAAGATGTTTTCCACAAAAGCGAGAAGAGCATGCACTCCCAAAAGCTCATCCTTTGCTGCATCAGTGAGGGAAATCTCTTCACGTATAGACCTGATATCTACCATTTATTCCATTGAATAAGCTTCAATGGAGTTAGAGATCAAGTGTTCAGCTCTAGTTTCTGATCTCAACGATTCAGAATTAGAAATTTCTACGAAACACATCAACGGCCTAGAGCAGAAACTCGAGAGCCTGCATAGTGTAAAGCATGTCCTCGTCCTTATGGATAAGATGTTCTCCACAAAAGCGAGTAGAGCATGCACTCCCAAAAGCTCACCCGTTGCTGCATCAACGAGGAGAATCTCTTCACGTATATACCTGAAATCTACCATTTCTTCCATTGAATAAGCTTCAGTGGAGTTAGAGACCAAGTGTTCAGCTCTGTTTCTGATCTCAGCGATTCAGAATTAGAAACTTCTACGAAACACATCAACGACCTAGAGCAGAAACTCTAGAGGCTGCATAGTGTAAACCCTAGTTTCGCCCATATTGATAAGATGTTCTCCAAAAAGCAAGTAGACCATGCACTCCCAAACGCTCACATTTTGCTGCATCAACGAGGAAAATCTCTTCACGTATAGACCTGAAATCTACCCATTCTTCCATTGAATAAGCTTCAATGGAGTTAGAGACCAAGTATTAACCTCTTGTTTCTGATCTCATCGCTTCAGAATAAAAACTTCTACGAAACACATTGACGACCTAGAGCAGAAACTCGAGAGCCTGCATAGCTTGATGGCTAAATATAAAACTTAAACTCCCAATATGAGACAGGAAGAAGAAGTGAAGCAGCTACACCGAATGGTTGTATGTATATAGTGATACTAAACAAGTGTGGCCACATGGGTATTGAGCCATGCTTTGGGTCCCATTTGAACATCTGGAAAGAAGGTTCATTCGTGAGCTGCACCCTTCTTTATTGGATTAGTTTGGATCTTTCAGTCTTTCTATAGGTCGATGATATCTCTAGATTAATAAAAAAATTGTATTTTAAATACGGTTTGTCCAATTTATTTGGTTTGATCATTTACTTACTGAACTATATACATATACTTAGGCCTGAGATTTATTATCCGAGATCCGGATTCGATCCTTGATCCGCTCCGGATCCGCTCCGAAAATAGGATATCTGGAGTGCCCGGATCCGAATCAGGATAGTAAAATCTTAGATCCTTCCAAACCGAATCCAGATCTGGATATCTTAATTTTTAGGTCCGGATATCTGGATCCGTATTTTGAAAACACATTAAATTTTTAAATTTCATTAATAATTATATTTGATATATTAATATTTATACATGAATTAATCTTATAATATTATATTTTAGTTTTTACAATATTGTAGACATATATAAATATATTTCTAAATCTTGTATAAATATTTAATTTATATACTATATTAAAAAATTTAGTATTTTTTTTAAAAAATATTGTTTTAAATTATTTTTACGGATCCGGATCTCCGGATATCCGCGGGTAATAGAATATCGAGATGAATATTCGAAATCCGGATATCCGAAAACCACGATTCCAGATCCAAATATTATTGTGACAAAAATTTAATAATGGCTATCTCATTGAGAGCTATTTTTGTGACAAAAACTTAAAAATGACTATCTAGGGAATTTCTCATCATTTATAAAATCTAGTAGTAAAAAAAAAAAACTAAATTGTAATTTTTTTGTTTAAATTGTTTCTAATGGTAATGAGAAGGTATGACCCGATTTCAAGACCAAGAGAAACATAAAAGGAGTAAAAGAGATGAAAAAAATTAGCGTACCTGATGACGTAGGCTTAGGGGAAACATGGCTGGATCCTTCCGGCGTCCCACGGAGAGGAGCCGACGTCATATATGACGTTAGTCAACACGTTTAACCATAGAGTAATTAATTTATCCCAATCTTAACCTAGAAGACTATTCTCAGCATCGGTATATAAATATGAGATTGAATCTGTGAGAAAGCAATCAAATAACATTCGAAAACGTTTCATTTGGAATCTGAATCGATAAAATGGAAAGAACAGAACCCGAATCAGGAAATGGGCGGAGAGTGGTCGTGGTCGGCGGCGGTATCGCCGGCTCGTTGGCCTCGAAATCCCTTCAGTTCGATTCCGACGTCACCCTTATCGATCCGTAAGTTATATATATATTTGGTTGTTATGAATTCTTAATCACCATTGACTTGTAACGGAAAAGGATCCAACACATTAGTTTCTAGTCAACATTTGATTTTGGGTACTTTGTTAGGTCTCTTTTTAAGTCTTACTGTAATTGTTTGTAGTAGATTGGAAATCTCAACGAGGAGGGTATGTGTTTTATTGTTATTGTTGTTGTTGTTGCAATAATGTAAGCTGAGATTTGATTGATATCAGGAAGGAGTACTTTGAGATCACCTGGGCAAGTTTGAGGTCCATGGTGGAGCCTTCTTTTGCTGAAAGAACGTTGATCAACCACAAAAAGTACCTTCAAAACGGCCGTGTTGTGACTTCTCCAGCTGTCAATATCACCAACTCTGAAGTAGTCACAGCTGATGGGCTTGTCCTTGGATATGATTATCTTGTGATTGCTACAGGTCACAACGACGTGCTTCCCAAAACCAGACAAGAGAAGCTTTCACAATACCAATCGGGTATGAATTTATAACTAATATCACCAACACGAGTCTTGCTAGGATCTTTGGCTGACTACTAATATCAAACTATTTGGTTTGCAGAATATGAGAAGATCACGTCTTCTGAGTCAATTCTGATTGTTGGTGGAGGACCCTCGGGTGTCGAGCTTGCTGCAGAGATTGCAGTTGATTTCCCTGAGAAGAAGGTTACTTTAGTACACAATGGACCAAGGTTATTGGAATTTGTTGGTCAAAAAGCTGCAGACAAAGCATTTGACTGGCTGAAAACCAAGAAAGTTGAAGTTCTATTGAATCAGAGGGTTGACCTAAGTTCAGCTTCAGACGGAGATAAAAATTACCGAACATCAGGAGGAGAAAGGGTACACGCGGATTGCTATTTCCTCTGCATCGGCAAGCCTTTGTCTTCAAAATGGCTAAAAGGAACTGTTCTGAATGATAATTTGGATGGTAAAGGAAGGCTGATGGTCGATGAGTACTTGAGAGTGAAGGGTCGCAAGAATGTATTCGCAATTGGAGATATCACTGATATCCCTGAGATGAAACAAGGATACATTGCTGAGAAACATGCCTCTGTGGCTACAAAGAACATAAAGCTGTTGATGTCTGGTGGAAACGAGAAGAAGCTGTCGAGCTACAAGCCCGGTTCCGATATTGCCATAATATCTTTGGGAAGAAAGGACTCGGTGGCCCAGTTCCCTTTCATGACAGTCTCGGGTTGCGTGCCTGGTTTGCTCAAATCTAAGGATCTGTTTGTGGGGAAGACGAGGAAGGCAAGAGGTCTGGATCCTAATATTGTGGATTGAAAGATTGTGTTTTAACAGCTTGTTCATTGATGAGATTCTTGTGCAGACGCATTTGGTCTTTTGATCAGTTTCATGTTTGTTGTGTGTTGATTTGGTTTCACTTTTATGTTTCTGTGTTAACGAGATAGTGTGGGTTGCCTTTGTTGTAACATAAAGTGTAATTTTGCGAGCTTTCATTAAAAAAGTATTGGATTGAGAACTCCCCTACTGTGAATGTTTCATTTCGTAATGTTACTAGAGATTCTTTTCCGTAAAAATATTTATTAACCAAAGAAATATGGGGGTGATTGGTAGTTGCTATAGGTGCTGTCCACATCCATATTTATTTCTAAAGCACCAAATTCAGAGCAATCAAGCTTTAAATTTTTTTTTGAAACCACAGACCTATAGCTGTACAAGTGCTCTGTAGAGCCAAATATCCAAAGCAATTTTTAAGTGCTTTCCATAAAATTCTACAACAATAAAATCTAAAGCCATAGCAAAAAGTCTACAGATTTTTTTCTACAGCAAAAATTTTAAAGCTACATACCTTACCAATCAGACCCTATATGTGGAAACCGAAATTTACACCGTCGATTCCCGTAATCGGAGGAAAGTCAGAAAACCCTAACTTTCCCTGAGGTCTCGGATTCTCTGCGAGAGCCAACGACAAGTGACCAAATAAATGTGGAAAATATGAAACGATAACAAAACGAATTTATAGAAAAGGTAGATCTTATTTCGAATCCGCGTAAGAACGTTGCGATCATTACAAGAGATTATAAAAGCTTCAGCCACAAAAGCTGTCAGTGAATTACCTAGTTCTAGCAACCTAAAACCTTAAACCTAATTGAGTCGCAGCTCAATAACAGAAGACGAAAAAGATATGAAAGCGGTTTTGATTGATTTCGGACTGAACCTTATGAAAGGCTGCCTACGTACCCCTTTCGAGGATCAAGCCGAACGTAGTTCAAGAGTGAACCAAGAGATCGAACTGCTTGTGGCGTTCGTCTAGTAATCGGGTGCCATTAATAGAAACAGAGCATGTTGAGAATAATGCCTCAAAGTTTCTAAGTGCCGAAAGTTTGTTGTGTCTCCCCATCCCCTTTGCCTCTCACCAAGGACTCCTTATATACTTGCTCATAGGTCGGTTTGCGCCTTTCCCCTTCTGCCCTTAAGCCGTCATAGCCTAAAAATGGAGATATTCCAGTGATGAAAAACAAAGAATGGTTTAGCCATGGCCTACGGGAGATAGCATTAAAGAGTACACGAAAATGCATGGATTCGTGTCGTATCGACATTTTAGGAAAGTTCGGTCGCTACATAGCGACCGAGCCGTGTACATGCTCGGTCACTACGTAGCGACCGAGCTTGGCTGGAGCTCGGTCGCTACGTAGCAACCAAGCCGTGTTCAGTGCTCGGTCGCTACGTAGCGACCGAGTTTGGCTTGAGCTCGGTCGCTACATAGCGAGCGAGCCGTGTGTGTGCTCGGTCGCTACGTAGCGACCGAGCGCCAGCCAAGTTCGGTCGCTACGTAGCGACCGAGCCGTGTTTGTGCTCGATCGCTACGTAGCGACCGAGCCGTGTGCGTGCTCGGTCGCTACGTAGCGACCGAGCTTGGCTTGTGCGTGGCTTGTGCGTGGTCCGATGGCCATACTTGAGCCTGTCCGTGGCCGATTTGGAAACGTGTCTGTTGCCTTTGGACAATTGGTATTTAGTGGTTCGATTGAGATTAGAAAAAGATTTTACCGCAAGGCTCTTTGTAAAGATTTCTTTACGAAGATTACTTTACGTAAAAATGTTCATGCTGATTTTTACGGACTTTCAGACATTGATTCCGTCGTGACCGATTTTGACCCCAACAGTTAGCCCCCCAGCTCGTTAGAACCATGAGCTTCTAGCGTGAGGTTCTAGCGAGTGGCTTGGTAAGTTAGGCAAGGTAGGTGAGTTAGACGGAATTAATGGTTGAAAAGGTCCGTGGTAAGTGGTCTTCTCGCTCTTCTAACAGTGGAACGCGATAAGATTGGGGTTGCGCCTTATGACGGCTCCCTACGTACCCTTGTTGAAGGGATCACGCCTTTCGTTGTTCGTTTTGGAGTTAAGGTTCTTATGACTAGTTTTCCAGCGAGACCTTTATGGTCTAGTTTATATGTAGAGGTTTTCAGGCGTGTTGCTGCCGATGACATTTTATATGGGTGTTGAGGGAAGACTACGAGTTGTCATCTCGTAATCTATCTATGTGTGAACTGCTATATCCGTGATCTGTTTCGAGATTTTCCGCAATGTGTAAACTTAAGGGATTTCTGAAGACGCTCGAATATTGGCCAAGAGACAAATTTTGGGATCTCGTATCAGGGTGTTTGATACTATGCCTAGAGATGTTAGAGACCAGTGTGTTGGGTTTAGGGCAAGACCTAGGTCTAATCACGGATTTAGGGGGTGCGATGACTACTTCGACTTACATTTCCCGTATCGTTTTCGACATGATTCCATCCCGCTTTAAAGTCTGCGATATGTTCTCGGCTTACGTGACTTGTATGGTAGGAATCAAGCATCTCTTCGAGGACAATTTTTAAGTCTCCCGAAAGTGTTTAACAAAATTTCAGATTTTTTTATATAACGCTATTACCCTTGTGTCGGGTGTACGAGAGCTATCTCTACGAGATGGCTAAGTCTGTTTAGGACGTTAAGAGTTTGTTGTGATCAGCAACAAACTTATCGGTAGATATTACCGTTTTTGAGT
>NC_027750.1:46914318-46923779 GCF_000695525.1 Brassica oleracea var. oleracea | reverse complement strand
GTCTTCCAAGAAGGTGCCTTTATCGAGGAAGGTAATTTTGTCGAAAAATGGTTCTTCAGGCGTCTGCGACGTCTCGCATTGCTGAAGATTGATTTTTTTTCTTTCGTATGCCGCGTTTCGTGCTTGAAATGTTCGCGGGCTTGAAGATGTTTCGCGATATTGCAAGGATTTAGTCTTAGCCTTGCGTTTGAGAAACATTCTGGTCTGTCTACAGATGTTCGCAGCCAAAATTGTTGTTCATGTTTGGATGCTAAGAATTTGATTTGCGATCGAGGAATTAGGACTGAGGGGTCACGTAAATTTGTCCATGGGAAGAAGTGTTTTCCTCTATAGTGCTTTGTGAAGTGTTGGCTTTCCGAGATCTATTTCGTGCATTTTTTAGGATGTTTCATATAGCTCTAGAAGCTTTGTTACAAATTTTTCCTTACATGTCGCGTATTATGGGTAAAACATAGCGGGCTTAAAGTGAATTGTGGAATGTATCGAACTTAGTCGATTGTCGACAAGTTTTGGTTTTTCGTTAACCGTTTGGTTGTTAGGACTGAGTTTCGTTACGAAGAATTTATCATATGATTTCCGACCGTGGGTTATATGATAATTATTCTCTTAATAGTCTCACGACGTTTTTAGACAAATCGTAGATTGTCGTTTAGCCGTTAAGTGATGGAGCGATGGTTTCTCAAATAGTTTGGCTTGGCGTGAAGGATGTGTTCACTCAGATAGCCAAGGATGTTGTAGGTCGAGGATTAGACCATGGTACTTTAACATTTAAGGTCATGTTAGTTTACGATAGTCCTTAAAGGGGATGGCAAATTCTGGTTTGTACCTTTACTGGAAGGCATAATTGACCGAGGGCCAAAGAGCGCTTGTCGAGATTGATAGGCCAAGTTTGCCAGAGTTATCTGTGTTAAGATGGCTGATAGTCATAGAAAACGATGCTTTAGGTTTCAGTTATACGATGAATGTTTCGTTTAATGTTACCTATAGTCTTATGAAAATTGATTCGTTTTTGTCTGAGGAAGACGTAGCCTAAGAGGTTTGATACATAACTAGTGCGGAGTCAGTTACGGGACCATTGCCTGCTCGGATGTGACCGAGGGGAACGAAACACAGAAGCCAGTGAGCCGCATGGCTAAAATACAAGATCTATTAAATCGTAATACGAAGAGATCTCTCTTTAGATTGGTCATCCAAACTCATATTTTACAGCTTTGTGTTTGCTATACAAAATATACTTCTTCGTAAAACCAGCTATATTTTCTTCGTAAGACTTGGTCTCATGGTACGAAGGATTTTTCGTGTATGTAATGGGGACCAGTTTTACCAAGATTGTAAATCGGTGTATGTCAAAGTAGCGTTGTTTCTGCGGGTTTTACGAGAAACGTTTCTGCTGTGATTTCGATCTTAGGTGAAAGTTGCTTGGAGTTACTCATGGAGTGTTACCGAAGTTTATTTCACTACGATCTAGTCGCAGAACGTTTTTCATTGGTTTTTTGAGAGGATTATCATGACACATTCGTTTCTGGAATGAATTGGTCAACCATAAGTAGATCTAGCCAAGGATCAGGAAGAAAGTGTTCCCTTAATGTGCTCGATGCTACATTTATTCTCGAGTTTTCTTCATCACAAATGTTCTCGATGCTTTTCTGTGACTCACTTGGTTCAACGGAAGCTGAAGAAATGCTTTTATGCTTGAAGATTTCTTGTAGAAATTTTTATACGAAAATGGCTTTAATTAAAGCCGGAAAGGGCTTCAAGACTTTGGCTTATCGTCGAGTTTCAGTTTGACATTGGTACATGATTTCTATACGCATGATTGCGACAAGAAATGCTGTATAGTCTTTGAGATTATGTTCATGATCGTCTGGATATGTTGCTAGCGTTTAGACGAATTTTAGATTGTTGTTTGCCTACTTGGGACGATTTGCTTTGACGAAAGCGTTTTCTTGACGATTTGTAAAAGTTTTTAAAGTTTGAGAGTATACGAGTATAGTATATGTACCTACTCCCCCTTTTTTTTACAAAAGAAAACGGTTGAACCGAAACTTTGAAGAGTTGTGTACGTTTCTTCTTCTGAGGTTTGGAATGATCGATAATCCGGGATGATTTACAGACGACGCTGGGACTGTGATTTGGTTGTTTCCAGGTTGACGACTTGGAATATGTCGGTTTTAAGAAAATCGCTAGAAACGAATCGGTTTTAAGACGACGTTCTTGTCTTTAGTTTTTTCTCTCCTTAGGAAGCGAGCTGGATATGCGTGGCGATCGTTTCTCGATTTTTAGAGAGTTTAGATCAGTTTACAAGATCTGGCTGAACAGTCATGGAACAATATACCGGGACAGGAAAAATCGCCTAAGACTTAGTTCGCTAGACTATCCACCTAGGTTTTAAGTTCCCTTCAGTTCTTACGGCAGCCTCAAAGGCGTTTCTATTTCTTAGTAATTTCCTACGAAAGTTCCAAGCCTGATTTCAAGTCGGAAATACCTTAGTTCTCTCGAAGATTCGGGTTAGCCTCTTCTCCGTTTTGCTTGCTCATTTGCCCTTACTCTTTTCGTGTCTGTCTGCCCATTTCGGATAGCAAGAATATAGATACTTCCTGGACTTCTCTGCTTTCCTGGCCGTGTTTAGGCTGCTGTCAATATTTGCGGTTTTCGTGATTCATGTTTCAATCTGAGTATCATTGGATTTACGAAAATGAATGAGCATCTCGTCGAAAACTTTTTTAGAGTTTAAGAATAGCCAGGGATGATCAAGAGGTGCCAAGGATGATCAGGAGGTGCCAAGGATGATCTGGAAAATTTGCCAGGTGATGAGATTTTGGCAACAGATCGAGGCGCGAGAGGAAGGATGGTGAGACAGTGGAGAGAGGCGGATGGGCGAATTTTGATTCTCGGATTTCGCTCCATCTCTTTCCTTATCCAAGATTATTTTTCTACGATTGTTGTTAGACTTTCGAAGGTTGTCAAATGTTTCCAACTTTAGTTTTACTAAAGTTTTTTCGAAAAAAATATCGAGTTTAATTTTACGAAAGTTATTTCGCACAATGTTATCGATTTTAATTTTACGAAAGTTGTTTCGTAAAAGGTTGTCGAGCTTAATTTTTGCAAAAGTTATTTCGCAAGATGTTGTCGAGCATAATTTTACGAGATTTGTTCCGTAAAGAAGTTTTCAAGTTTTGGTTGTACGAGAACCATGACGAGGTTAATTATTGCAACCAAACTTAATCAGAATTTTTTCTCATATCCGTGGGATTGATCCGTGGAAGTTTCGAGTAGTTTTTTTCCGAAGTAAGATTTAGGTGACGAACATCGACAACTCGCAGAATTTGTTACTATGGAAGTGATACTTAAATTCTTACGAAACCTTAGGCTTCAGAAAACATCTTAGCGGTGGGGATACGATCTCCCGTTTTGCTTTATTTAGTCTTCATCACCCGTTTTAGGTTTCGAGTGATTCTATAGAAATTAACTTCGTTTCTCTGAAAGTTATTTGGCAGAAGTACAACAGTGGGAGTTTTATAACCGATTTGCCGCGCTTCCTTTTTATACGATAAATCTAGGGTTTTTCCAAAAGATATTCGGAAGAAGTACAGCGGCGAGTTATGTACCAGATTTGCAGTGCTTCCTTTTTTCCGCGACCGACCTAGGGTTTTTCCGCAAGATAGTCGGAAGAAGTACATCGGCGAGCTACGTACCCGATTTTCTGTGCTTCCTTTTTCCGCGATTAACCTAGTGTTTTTCTGCGGTTTTGGGGAGAGGAAGTTTTACTTTTCCGAAAAGTTTTCGGAAAACGTGTTTTGGTAAAACCCTTACATGTTGAGATTTCTTTAGTTCGGTAATGAGCCAAGCTTACAGGGTTTTATAAGATTTATCGTTTCCCATTATGTGTAAAAAGAAAAATCGCGAGCTCGTTTCGTTGCACTTCCTGTGGCGAAAAGATGCGACAAGGTTTTTGATTTTCTCAAGAACTGTGGCGTTTGCGTAAGCGTTGGCTATAAGCGCAGTGGCGGCTGGAGTTGTCGTACCAGCGTTGTTTGGAAATGCGATTTTGTCTTTCATATTTCCACACATTGTTTTCATCAAGCGTTTTGCGGCTATGAGTTAGAGTAATCCTTAACCCCACCCCCTCCTTCTAGCGCCAAACTGTGGGAATCGAAATTCACACCGTCGATTTCCGTAATCGGAGGAAAGTCAGGAAACCCTAACTTTCCCTGAGGTCCCGGATTCTCTGCGAGAGCCAACGACAAGTGACCAAATAAATGCGGAAAATATGAAACGATAACAAAACAAATTTATAGAAAAGGTAGATCTTATTTCGAATCCGCGGAAGAGCATTGCGATCATTACAAGAGATTATAAAAGCTTCGGCCGCAAGAGCTGTCAGCGAATTACCTAGTTCTAGGAACCTAAAACTTTAAACCTAGTTGAGTGGCAGCTCGATAATAGAAGACAAAAAAGATATGAAAACGGTTTTGATTGATTTCGGACTGAACCTTATGAAAGGCTGCCTATGTACGCCTTCCGAGGATCAAGCTGAACGTAGTTCAAGAGTGAACCAAGAGATCGAACTGCTTGTGGCGTTCGTCTAGTAATCGGGGGCCAGTCATAGAAACAGAGCATGTTGAGAATAATGCCTCAAAGTTTCTAAGTGCCGAGAGTTTGCTGTGTCTCCCCATCCCCTTTGCCTCTCACCTAGGACTCCTTATATACATGCTCCTAGGTCGTTTTGCGCCTTTCCCCTTCTGCCCTTAAACCGTCATAGCTCAAAAATGGAGATATTCCAATTTTCCCGATCTTCGTGATTATCTTCGGAAACTTCACATTTATCCGCGGAAACTTGACATTTATCTTGCCTTACGAACCAAGCATAAACCATCATAAGGCTTATGGGTTTTCAGTTAAAAAGTCGTAAGTGGGCTTCGAGTTGCGTTTTAGGTCTCTTTGGACCGTCTTTGACTCGAAACGTTTATTACGGTTTCTTCGATAAAAATTTTATCGTAAAGGTCGATTGATGACTTCAAATGACGAGAAACATGAAATGGGTTTCCTACGGTCTTTGGGAGATAGCATTAAAGAGTAGACGAGAATGCATGGATTTGTGTCGTATCGACGTTTTGGGAAAGCTCGGTCGCTACGTAGCGACCGAGCCGTGTTTGTGCTCGGTCGCTACGTAGCGACCTAGCCGTGTACGTTCTCGGTCGCTAAGTAGCGACCGAGCTTGGCTGGAGCTTGGTCGTTAGCCGTGTGCGTGCTCGGTCGCTACGTAGCGACCGATCTTGGCTTGTGTGTGGTCCGATGGCCATACTTGAGCCTGTCCGTGGCCGATTTGGATATGTGTCCGTTGCCTTCGGACAATCGGTATTTAGTGGTTCGATTGAGATTAGAACAAGATTTTACCGCAAGGCTCTTCGTAAAGATTTCTTTACGAAGATTACTTTTCGTAAAAACGTTCATGCTGATTTTTACGGACTTTCAGACATTGATTCCGTCGTGACCGATTTTGACTCCAACAATATACAATAGAAATTAAACAGCTGGATGGTATCAGAAACAAGGCTTAAACACGTGGAATAAACAAAAATC
Source organism: Brassica oleracea var. oleracea (assembly GCF_000695525.1). NCBI lineage: Eukaryota > Viridiplantae > Streptophyta > Magnoliopsida > Brassicales > Brassicaceae > Brassica > Brassica oleracea. The sequence continues at coordinate 46,918,196 of NC_027750.1, read as the reverse complement.
TACTGCTGGTGACAAGGGGAGCACTGAGACAGACACAAACTACCTACGGAAAGCGCAGAGAATAGAGCAGATGATGCACTAAAAAGCTCGGAATATTTTACAAATATATTATTGTTAATAATACTAGAGCCGGCCCGCCCTGCGGGCGGGATGAAAATTAACAAATAATCTAAATAGTTTGAGTAAATATTATATATATATATATATATTGTTTTTATTTTAAAATATACATATTGTTTAGATTTTGTACATGTTATTGTATTTGAACACTAAATAAACCATGTTATCTGAAAAATTAGTTATTTTTAAAAATAAATATTACTTGTTAAGATGATTTTCTTTTGTTAAATAATTTATGTTTTAATTATATAATAAGAATTGGATGTGGCATTACATCATTAAATGATTTTACTAAATTTAGTTTTTTCAGTAGATTGTCAAAATTGCAAATAAATTTTACACTTCTTAGTAGAAAAAAAACAAATTTGTAAATATATTCACATACTTTTGTTTAATTTTATATACTTTAGTGGATTATCAAATTTTCTCACTAAATTTAGCTTTTGCTGTAGGTTATTGTTAAAATTTTGTTTGAGTTAAAATGTATAATTAATTATAAAATTATTTTTGTAATATTAGATATTTAATTAATATATTTGACCCAGATAATAGAATATATACATGTTTGATATAGCTTTTTATATTTATTATATTTGAAAATCAAGTAAACCGTGTTTTTTATATAAATGATTATGATATCTGAAATAAATGTTACTGATTAGTTGACAAAAATGTTACTTGACTAATTTTTATAATTTAAATTTTCAATTTAAATTTCTTAAAATTCATTGTTTTTTTTATAAATATTCTAAATTTTATGATAGATTATTGTTGAAACTTTATTCGAGTTAAAACGTATAATTAATTCTAGTATTATTTATGTAATATTAGTTAGTTTATTAATATATTTCACACAGATAATAAAATTAACATTCATGTGTTGCTTGAATTTTTTTTATTAATTATATTTGAAAATAAATTAAACTATGTTATCTGAATAAAGGATTTTGATTTTCAAAATAAGTATTACTGATTCATTTTCATAATAAAAAAAATAATTTCTGAAAATCACTGTTTTAATTATAAGTTAATTTGTGGATGTACTTTTCCATCATTATGTTAAATTTTATGGAAAATTGCTTAATTTTAGTTTGCTTAATCGTTGAGTGATGACATGAAAAATAAAAATGTACATTACTTTTGTTCGTATTGTTTGTTTTTTTTTGTAAAAATTTTATTTTGTTCTCTAATTTCATAATATTGTGAATTATATTATGTGTTTAATTAAGTTATTTTTTTGCAAATACATTGATGTTATAAACTTATTTAGTTGATATTGTGCAATTAATTATAAAAATGATAGATTATATTGTATTAAAAATTTGGTCTAGATAAGGAAAACATGCTATTTTCCACGAATAGTTATCATATATAGTCAAATATCCACCTACGCTTAGATCTCTCCAGAGTGAAACTAACGAATTGATTTCTTACCAGATTAAAAATCACAAACTCATTTGTCCATGATTTAGTAGTTAAAAGTTAATAATCCATAGACTATGTTTTTAGTCGGTTTACATCCGGTTTACTATCTACCAGATTTCTTCAGCTTCTTAATCTGATTCTTCTTCAGTTCATGATAAAGCCATTTCAGCATCTTTGCGTTCAACAAAGCACGATGCGATTTTCTTTGTCACAATGCTCTATTAGTAAGTCCCTGCTTTTTGTCCTATCGTTAACTTGGTGCGAGTTATGCAGTTCCAGTGAAAGCTATGACTAATGAGTGTCTGTAGGGTATTTATTTTGTAACAGTAACTGTTGGGAATCCTTTAACATTGTTGTGACCACGGAGTAACTGTACTTAAGCTACACATGCATGAAACCGAGGATTCTTAACTCTAAACTGTTCTCCAGAATAGATATTTTATTCACAGAAAGTGTGATGTTTAATGTAACCATTAGCAGCGCTTTGCGTCCGGAATCAAGCTTATCAGAGATGTTTGCTTTCTTAAAAAAATTCGCATGATGGCTTAAACAGTTTCGAGGTGGAACTTTACTTGCGTGGTTTGATCTCACCTTGGATAATATACGATGAAGAGTTGGAATATTTAAGTATGTGACAGGATCAGAAGGGGTTGAATAATTTTTTTTTGTCAGCTGTTTTGAATAATCTTGTCCACTGTAACCACAATTTAAAATCACTAGATCCTTTCAACGCGCTACGCGCGGATAATATATTTAAATTTGTTACATTTATCATTTTTATTTGTATGTGAATTTTTCTATATTAAATTATATATAACTAGTTTTTAAATTTGATTTTTTTTTTATTTTTAGTTTGAAGTAATTATTTCTATTATATGTAACACAATTAACAAACATAATATATTTTTTATTCATTTATTATCTTGACGTTACAAAATATTGCTTTAGTTTTATTTGTATATTTTTTTTTTATAATTTAGTTTCTTTTTAAGTAATTTTAAAATTATCAAGAATATAATATATTTAAAATTATTTATTTAAATATATCCAAATATGATGTCTCATTTTTATATGTGTTTGCGTTGAGCATATTTAATTTGTAATTTGTATATTTAATAACACCTTGTTGCGTGTCGTTCTATGATTTTAATAAATGTGTTGTCATTTCATTTTTATTACTACTAACATGATTTTTTAGTGATCAGTGATAATGTATTTTTAACGTTAAGTATTATATTTTATCGTATATTTTTTAACTCTTCATGCTAGCACCTTTTTATAATCATTTTAATTAGATAATAGGTTTAAAGATGTAAATAAAACTGTGTATATTGTAAATTTATACTTTTTAGTGTAACTGAGCACTATCAATTATGTAAATTATATTATGATTTTATTTTACTAAATCTTTCTTTCTGTCTATATTTTTTGTTTTATTTTATATTTTTACAATTTGATTGCCTTATTCTTTAATCGCAGAGAATTTATATTTCCAATTTTTGTTTCATATACCTTAAAATCTTCGTTTGATTTTTGTTTGTTTTCTTTCTCCAATTATAATGTACAGTTCGACCGTTTTTGTTTATTGGGATCAAACTACTAATATCACTAGATAGAAAAGCTTAAACTCCAAGAATGGAGTGAGTATTTGTGCTAGAGAAAAATAATTTAGCCACTAATATAGTGAGATATTATAATATTAGAAGATATGGAAACTCTTCTATATTTTCCTACGCTGGACATAATTAAGTTGTTGTCAATTGATTCTATATTTGTGATAACTGGAAATACATCATTATGTCATCCTTACATCATCTTTAATTGGTTTACGGTTCGACCATTTCTAATATACTGAGAATAACATAAAATTATGTTGATTATCTCCTCCCAATTAGGAATGCACAGAATGAGAGAAATTCAAGGTGAGACCACTTTACAATTTTGTTCACATATCTATATAGAGTTATTTTATAGATTGCTCTATCTGTTTCAAAATGTAATCAATTTTAATTAAAATCTGTAATATTTAAAAGTTATTACTTTAGAAAACTGTCATTTAATATATAAATTTAATCAATTACACAGTAATTTACATAATTTAATTGGCCTTACAATATCTAATAAATATAAAGTTACATTGAAATATAAAAACAATTTATATAGTGAAACAAAAAAATACTTTTAAACAATTATATTATAAAACAAAGGGAATATTCAAATTATATTGAAACATTAGAATAGTAAGAATCAGAAAAGCTAAAATCTCAACGTCGATCATTTACGTTTGCCATGCCTTAGACCATCTCCAATGTATTCCTCTATTTTTTCTCTAA
>NC_027750.1:46911552-46912617 GCF_000695525.1 Brassica oleracea var. oleracea | reverse complement strand
TATTTTTTTACTTTTATATCAAATGGTAATATTATTTATAAATGTTTAATGTAATATTTTTATTTCTTATATTGTATATTTACTTATAATTTATTTTAATGTATGTTTCTCAAATTTTTTTTATTTTGCTTATATAGTATATTTACTTATTCTAATATTACGATAGATGTTTAATATAATATTTCTATTTATTATATTGTATATTTATTTATTATTTATTTTACTATACATTTTTTGAGAGAGATTTTTAATTTAGTTTTTTTAATTTATTAATAGTATTTTACCTATTGTTTATTTTTCTTATATTGTATATTTACTTATTCTATTTTTTTACTTTTATATCAAATGGTAATATTATTTATAAATGTTTAATGTAATATTTTTATTTCTTATATTGTATATTTACTTATTCTATTTTTTTACTTTTATATCAAATGGTAATATTATTTATAAATGTTTAATGTAATATTTTTATTTCTTATATTGTATATTTACTTATTCTATTTTTTTACTTTTATATCAAATGGTAATATTATTTATAAATGTTTAATGTAATATTTTTATTTCTTATATTGTATATTTACTTATAATTTATTTTACTGTATGTTTCTCAGATTTGTTTTTATTTTGCTTATATAGTATATTTACTTATTCTAATGTTACGATAGATGTTTAATATAATATTTCTATTTATTATATTGTATATTTACTTATTATTTATTTTACTATACATTTTTTGAGAAAAAATTTTAATTTTTTTTTTAATTTAGTTTCTTTTAATTTATTAATTGTATTTTACCTATTGTTTATTTTTATTATATTGTATATTTACTTATTCTAATTTCTATGCTTTTATCTCAAACGATAATATTATAATAGATGTTTCATGTAAAATTTATATTTCTTATATTGTAAGCTTAGTTTTCTTATATAGTATATTTACTTTTAAAAATATTTGGAAGTAATAAAAATGTAAAAATCTACATTTTTCAAATATATGTTTAATGTAGTTATTTCATTTCTTATATTGTATATTTATTTATTTTATTGTATATTTACTTATCT
>NC_027750.1:46909037-46911342 GCF_000695525.1 Brassica oleracea var. oleracea | reverse complement strand
TATTTAGTTATTATTTATTTAACTATACATTTTTCAAATATCTGTTTAATTTAGTTTTTCTATTTCTTATATTGTATATTTATTTACTGTTTATCTTTCTTATTTTGTATATTTATTTATTCTAAATTTTGTTCTTTTTATATAAATGATTATATTACGATATATATTTAATGTAATATTTTTATTTCTTATATTTTATATTTACTTATTATTTATTTTATTATAGATTTTTTAGATAGATGTCTAATGTATATTGTGTATTTAGTTATTATTTATTTAACTATACATTTTTCAGATAGATGTTTAATGTAATATTTCTATTTCTTATATTGTATATTTCCTTTTTATTTATTTTTTTTCTTATATTATAAATTTACTTATTATTTATTTTTGTTTATATGTATACTTTTTTTATTTTTTTTTTATTAATGTCACGTGTGATGTTTTAGAAGAAGTTTTTTTTCGCTGATGTGGACGCTGCCTTAAAAGCTCCCTTTTATTAGTATAGTTCGTATATTTTATACTTAGTTATTTTAATATTATAATAGATGTTTAATCTAATATTTTTATGTTGTATATTTACTTATTATTTATTAAACTATACATTTTTCAGATATATGCTTAATTTAGTTTTTTCATTTTTAATATTATATATTTACTTACTGTTTATCTTTCTTATTTTATATATTTATTTATTCTAAATTTTTTGCTTTTATATCAATGATAATATTACGATATCTATTTAATATAATATTTTTATTTATTATATAATATATCTACTTAATATTTAGTTTTTCCTATATTTTATATTTATTTATTCTAATATTACGAGAATTGTATAATATAATATTTCTATTTTTTATATTGTGTGTATTTAGTTATTATTTATTTTACTATACATTTTTCTGATAGATTTTTAATTTACTTTTTTTTTTCATTTCTTAATTGTATCAAATGATAAATTATGATTGATGTTTAATGTAATATTTCTATTTCTTATATTGTATATTTACTTTTTATTTATTTTTCTCTATATTGTATATTTACTTATTATTTTTAACGTAATATTTCTATTTCTTATATTGTATGTTTACTTATTATTTATTTTTCTTCATATTTATATTTATTTTTTATTTTTTATTAGTGACACGTGTCATCTTTTAGAAAAAGTTTTTTTCGGTGATGTGGATGCTCTATGGAGCCTCAAAAGCTCCATTTTATTAATATAGATACATTTTTCAGATAGATGTTTAATTTAGTTTTTTTCATTTTTTAATTATAAATTTACTTAATCTAATTTTCTTACTTTTATATGAGATGATAAATTATGATAGATGTTTAATGTAATATTTTATTTCTTATATTGTATATTTACTCTTTATTTATTTTCCTTATATTGTATATTTACTTATTATTGTTTAATGTAACATTTCTATTTCTTATATTATATATTTACTTATTATTTATTTTTCTTTATATGTGTATTTATTTTTTATTTTTTGTTAATGCCATGTGTCATCTTTTATTAGTATAGAGCTCCATTTTATTAGTATAGATACATTTTTTAGATTGATGTTTAATTTAGTTTTTTTTTTTATTTTTTAATTATATATTTATGTTTTCTAATTTTCTTACTTTTATATCAGAATATAAATTATGATAGATGTTTAATGTAATATTTCTATTTCTTATATCGTATATTTTCTTTTTATTTATTTTCCTTATATAGTATATTTACTTATTATTGTGTAATGTAACATTTCTATTTTTTATATTATATATTTACTTATTATTTTTTTTTTTATATGTATTCTTATTTTTATTTTTTGTTAATGCCACGTGTCTTCTTTTAGAATAAGTTTTTTTCGCTGATGTGGACGCCCTATGAAGCCTCAAAAGTAGATACATTTTTCAGATAAATGTTTAATTTTGTTTTTTCATTTTTTAATTATACATTTACGTTTTCTAATTTTCTTGCTTTTATATCAGATTATAAATTATGATAGATGTTTAATATAATATTTCTATTTTTTATATTGTATATTTACTTTTTATTTATTTTCCTTATATTGTATATTTACTTATTATTGTTTAATGTAACATTTATATATTTTTTACTTATTATTTATTTTTATTTTTATTTTTTGTTAATGCCACGTGTCATCTTTTAGAATAAGTTTTTTCCGCTGATGTGGACGCCCTATGGAGCCTCAAAAGCTCCCTTTTATTAGTATATATTTACTTATTATTGTTTAATGTAACATTTCTATTTTTATATTATATATTTACTTACTATTTTATTTTT
>NC_027750.1:46907162-46907805 GCF_000695525.1 Brassica oleracea var. oleracea | reverse complement strand
CATTGTGAATATAAAACCAACAATATAATGTTTAGTTTGTACTTATATAAAATATATATAGAGATATATTATTAATTTATAATTTTAATGGGACTATATATTTACATGGGAGTTTTAAAAATATTATTATCTTATTATTTTATCGATTTGTGTCATATTTTACACCGGCCCAAGTTGGGACTGACAAAATTTATTAATTTATAGAGATTATTAATTTATTGAGTATTAATTTATAGAGGTTTTGCTATATATGTTTATTCGGAAAAAAAATCAGGTGAGTAAACTTTTGTTTATTCAGTTTTATTTGTTTTTTTGGTCTATTTCTGTCTATTCAGTTTAGTTGGTTGATATGTTCTAACCAATTGGTCCTTGCTTGCCAACCGAACCACAAACCGATTAATGAAAACAGAGAACCGATAATTTTGGTTTGGTTGGTTTTGTTTGCTTAAGTTTGTACCACATGTCCATCGCTAAAACCCATCGTCGTTGAAGAATGAGAAGTGTCATGTTTGCTACTGGCATTTTCGGGGAAAATGTTGATGTTGAAGAGAAATTGTCTGATCTTTTGTTTGCATAAATCTTTAAATTTAGTTACAGGTGAAGTAAACATACATGTTTAAATTAATCCCATTAGCCACAAGTA
>NC_027750.1:46899051-46906929 GCF_000695525.1 Brassica oleracea var. oleracea | reverse complement strand
CTTTAGCTTGTCGATTTAATACTCGTTTAAAGCATGTTTTCGGAATGAGTTAACGTACATTGGAATTATAAAATGTCAACTGATGTAGATTCTATGCATTGTGCTCTTATCGTAATCTGATTTTCCTTACTTGTGTACTCTTCCAAATTTGCCTTCACACACATATTTTTGTGTTCATGTTAGCAGGTCTAGGAAGCAATGATTATTATTAGCAGGTCTAGGAAGCAATGATGATTATGGCTTCGTCTTATCTCTGATAATACTTACGATAGTTATTCTGCCTTTTTTGACATGTCCTCTGTAAATACACCTTCGATCTGACCTCTGTTGCTTGGAAAATACCAAAATTCCACATGCAAAAACCCATCTCGAAACTATTTTCTTCCTTCTCTTATTTACTCTGTTTCGTTCTCTCCACTGCTCTGACCTGTGTTTTCTGTTTTCTTTATTATTGATAGGAATTTTCTTGTTAAGACCCTACTTATTAATTGAAACCTCAGATTCATACGAAAACCACGATAATTCAATGAAACCTTCAAAGTCCAAAGTTCACTGAGTGAGAACCATTGGATCATCACTTATTCAATAAAAAAAAAAAGAGCTATAATGATTAAAAACATAAAATACAAAGAAGCGTTTGTCCTTTGATCTAAATAAGAGTTTAAAAGCAGAAAAAAAATTGATTTATGAAAATTTATAAGATAGAACGGAAATAAGTCCGGCTACGAGGTCTAAGTATTAAGTATGAATCATAGTTCGAAAACTTTGGGATCTATTTGATCTATTTCGTGCTCCAGATACTCGAATGAATATCCGACGAAATAAAACCATCTTGATAAAGATGACAGACCCCCTTCTCTGTACTATCCATAGGGTCAATTCTAACAAGTCACACACTCATATTCCGGAAATATACAATGCAGAAAAAAATTTCGCGGTCGAACTACCAAAGGAGAATAGGTGCAAAATTTTAGACCTACATACTTTACTTTTTTGTATCGAACAAAAAGCTAGGACTTCAAGATTCTTCTCAGTCTAATTCATTGAAATTCCATCCAGTAGAACAGAGGAATTATAAATCTCCAAAATAATAGATAGGAATACCGCAAATAGTGCCATTGCAACGCCCATCAAAGGGGTCGTTCCCCATCCAGGAGCTACTTTACCATATTCAGAATTCAACGGTTTCAATAACTTCCCTACAGTAGTGCTTCTTGGACCAGATCTAGAACTATCTTCAACAGTTTGTGTAGCCATAAATCTTATTTTGTATTCATTACGATCTGTTGACTTTGTATACCATTCCGTTGTAAATAAACGATCTTAGCATAGATCCATTGTGGTCTTTCAATTATATAATAATGGAAACAGCAACTCTAGTCGCCATCTTTATATCTGGGTTACTTGTAAGTTTTACTGGGTATGCTCTATATACTGCCTTTGGGCAACCCTCTCAACAACTAAGAGATCCATTCGAGGAACACGGGGACTAGTTGGCGTAATCAGCCTCCAACTATTTGGAGGCTGATTACGTCAATGAAGAGAATGCAAAATTATTTCATTTTTTAGTTGAAATTGTAGGCGGTTCCCGAAAAAAAATACTAACAACCAAAAAAAGCAAAATAATTTAAATCAAATCGCCACATAATCGTGCACTTGATATTCCGTGAATTATTATACCATTTGCATAATTAATTGTGTTCAGCAACAAACCTAACCCTTACCATAGAGATATCTATTAGAACACAACTCACTTCAAACTTTTGGATGAATGGAACCTGAAAGTCTCGAGAACTCAATCACTGAACTCTATTCTTGAAGCTCTGAAAGGACCCTGAAAGTGTTATATTATTTTGAGATAAGAGGTTAAAAAGGTTAAGATCCCCGATTCAGAAAACGTTTATTTCAGCTTACACGGTTCTGAGCTTCACCTTGTATCACAGATTCATGTTGAGGTGTAGAATAGGTTTAATGATAGAAAAAAAAAATTATGAAATTCAGGATTTAGAATATCAGGCCATACCTTTTCGCCGAAAATAACAGATCCAGCACTATGAGGACCCCGCTTTGTGCATGATTTGGGGCTGTAGATGGAGCCACGCGCTAATGGGATCCGTCATAGCGACCGACCCTTTTTTTCTTCTCCATTGAACCGGTGGTTGATCTAGTCGGAGCTTTGGTGCTAGATTTTGCCGAAGCTCTAACAAAGGAGATTTGGGATTCATGGGAGTTAATATAGGTGGAGTTTGGGGAGACGAAGAGTGTGGATGACGTAATGGGGTTGAAGCTGTTAAATAGCTTCAACGGTGGTGGACGACGTTACACAATCGTGGTGGTGACGTGGAGAGATGAAGCTCTATGATTGGCTGGAATTAATAATCCTATGTGGACAGCCAATCATTTGGCTTATATCCCCCTTTTAGTATTGTATATAACTAAAAGTAGAATACTTGGAGTAGACATAATATTTTAAGTTAACAAAATGCACTTAACGACGGGGCATCAAACATAGCTTCGTTGAAGCTGCAGAATTCATAAAGAAGAGCAAATCACAATACTAAAAGGGCAATATACTCAATGGAGAGAGCTGCCACGTATTAAATTAAATCGTCCAATTAGAAAGCAGTATGGTGCCAGGTCACACCAGTTTTGTCGAAACCCTACATGTCTCATTGTCTTCACCTTCTTCCTCCGCATCAGATAAACAAATGCGTTTCTAACTTCTCCAATTCTCATATATTACTTCGGTCTTCCACTCCTCTGGCTCATAAACATCATTTTTTTTTGCAACATTCAAGAGCCATGAAACGGTTGTGCTTACCCCCCCCGTTCTCACCTTGAATAAACCCATATCTCGCTTCTACTCCCTTCGCAATATTCACCAAAAAATCACGTAAGCACATCAAGCAATGGAAACCAAAGCGGCTTAATCCACCAGCAAGGCTCCAATGGCTGTGCTCTTCAACGATGTCTCCATTGGCTTGGCTGATCAACTTTCACATGCTTTAACTGGGTCTTGTCTCTCTCTTTTACTGAAGTTTTGAGGAAAGATAACAATAGCTGTAGTGATCTATTGTTAGCTTAAGGCATGCTTTTATTGTGGATAGAACCTGTCAGAAGTGGTTTAGATTGAATTTTTTTGATGTGTGCTGCTTGCTTTGCTATTTCAGGTTCTTTTTACCAAATTCACAAGTCTTCCTCCGTTGTTTGAGAATAAACTCTGGAGCTTACTCTTGCAAGTAAGTTTCTCTTATTGTGTCTCGGGTTTATATTTTTGGATTTGCCCATCAATTGCATGTAATTTTTCTCTTCTCATGAAGACATGGGATTACATACTTAATTTTAGTCTATATCTCTGAAGCTTACAAGACCTAATGAATTGTGTCCGTTTTTCTTCTTCTTTGGTTTGTATGACTATATGTCTATGTCTCTGGACCACTTGAACTGGTAGTTTCAGTGATTATAAATTTTTATTTGGTAGTTTGGGATCTTTGTTAAGCAATGTACACAGAGTATTTCAGATCATACTATCAGTTTTGCTAGACTTATCGGAAGATACGTGAAGCTTCAAGAATAGACAGCCACAAACTTATACCGATGTGGTTCAGGGATAAAAGAGAGAAAGAGCAACAACGTCTATGTAATATCCAAAGAGATGATGATGCTGTAACATCACAAACATCTCAAGAACCTACTACTCCTAATTCTGGCGATGCCTTACGTAAGACTCCATCATATAATCAATCAGTTAAAAGTTACATTATATAATCTCTTACACTCTTTTTTCTTTGCTCTCTTTCAGGTTCACTGTAGGATCATGGAGTGCATGCGTGATTACAAGGGCAAGGAAGAGACTGTAAAACATCTATTGGATCAATATCGAATCATGCATGAATCAAAACACATGTAAGTATATTTCTTTTTACAGAACCATTTCAAGATAACTTCAGTATATCTTACTATGAAGCTCTTGCTGCATCTGTTTGTTCTGCTGCATAGATTATTTGGATCGATAAATTTTGTAGATTGCTCCTCTTAAGGATTATCTATGAGAAAGCTGTTACTCGGAGCGTAAAAGCTGAGCATCAAGATGCTTTTCAGATATTACTTCCTTTTGACATTGGCAAAAGTGTATTTCCGAAAGGGGTATGATTTTGTTATCCTCTCATCAAGTTTAATGACACTGATGATATACAGGAATCATATTTTTATCTTCTCATACTATACTGCATTTTAATATTTCAAAACCATGAAGGATCAGGTTGGGTCTGGTTAAGGTTGAGGGTGTAAAGATCTCTCCTGAACCTGTTGTGAGTGGTAAAGACACAATATTTAAAATCTAATGTTCTACATGTAACTTCCCTTATATCATCTTCCTGCTTCTTCTTTTCCATAAAGTTTCTACTCCATCGTTCAACACTTAGAATTACGTGTTGACTTATCTTCATAAAATATTTTGTACAAGGCGAAGACATCTCTGGAGGAAGAGTAGTAATCAAGATTTTATACTTTGGATTTCATGTACCGACATTCATGACCTCTGTGATGAGACAGGCTGTCTGATCGCAACAGAAAGCTATGTACTTTCTCATTCCCAAACACTTACAAATACACCACCCGTAAGATCTCTCAAGAATGTGTTTATTAATATCTTGGTTTCGATCTCATGCTCGAACTTGGGACATGTTTATTTTCTAAATGGTTTTGAGATTGCTTCTATTGTTTGTATTAAATCTCAGTTTCACATCATAATAAGTTTCGATTAAGATTGTTTTCCCTGATCTAACAATACGTTTCTTTTAAACAAAGTACTTAAACGCTTAAGGTGGCGATATATGACAGGAATGGTGGCTGACTCATGTGCATCAGCGTCATGTTCAAGATTACATTAGATTCATCAGTGAGCAGATGATATGGAATTAGAAGCAACCAAAGCTTCTGTCCGAAATCATGTCATGGCGGATGTAAAGCATAACTCTGAAGGTTTATACACTTGACTTTAACTATTGCAGTCAATTTCTTCAATCAATATCAATTTAGTTCATCACTTGCTCATCAACTTTGCATCCATTGCCCATAAAGTGTTACGTTTATTATTGGTCTGTCATTTGATTTGAAACTCACAATCTTATAACTCAACATGGTTGTCTCAGGGTTTCCTTTTTCTATGGAGCTTCGCTGTATACATGGTGAAACCATTTCTCAGGCCATGAGCTCCAAGAAAGAAGAAGAGGAAGGCCATGCAAGAACCACATATGTATTAATCAATAACCACATCTGAAAACGTGGCAAGAGAGATTATTAACCAATAGCCACACCTCACTTGACTTTTTCAGGTGGGTTTGGACACCAATGAATATCAGCTATTGTAATGGAATATATCACTTTGCTTATAATCAAGGTCAGCTGCAAACATATATGCCTTTGGGCTTTCCATTTTGGTGAAAAGAGTTGTGTTTAGAATAAGGGTAATATTACCTTAATTAAAAAACTTATCTATGGGAACTTCATTCTCTGTGTAACCAGAACTCTTTATAATTAATCAACTCCGTATAACCACAAAATAAAAATAACAATTCATTGACAGAGTCTGGAATTTTATAGATTAAGCTAAAAATCAAAAAGAACATAAAAAGTTGGTTGTTTATAAACACCTCTAAACTAAAAATAAATAAACAAGCCTTAAAAATTTGTTGTTTATACGATCCATCAATAAAAAATATTTTGAACAATTTGTAAATATATTAGAACGAGCTTTTAATGTTCTGGTTTATTCGTTTACAAAGCCATAACAACACAAGTTTTTCTCCTCACTCAAATAACAAACCTAGAAATCACAGAATCAAACGTTATATATATATATGTTACAACTAATAATTATAAGAAATATATAGAATTAATAAATATAAGAAAGTAAAACACTATTAAAATAAAGGAAAATAAGAAAACAATATATTTACGCATACTGTCAATATTTTAAACTTGACTTGGACACTGAACCAGATTATTTTCAGAGTCACCCGATCATTGGATCGACTGTTGTTAAACCACATATCAATAAATTAAAATTTTTTATCAAATATTTATATATTAATATAATATTGTTAATCATCTTAAATATAAGAAAATATCAAAATCATGTCTTAATTTTAAAATATAATTGAAAATTTTATTTTTAATATCACTTTTTACCATTAAAATTATTTAACTAACTTATTAATATCGAATTAGGACTTTGGCCAAAAATTAAGATAAGAAATAAATGAATAACGATTATTTAAAAAAAAACTTTTGAACAGAAAAGAAACTTTTGAATCTAAAAAATTACATTACATTTTTTTTAATTGTTACCTCCAGTTGATTATGTATATACAATTAGACTTTTACATGTTTATTTATAATGTTATACCAGATATGTTTGTATAAAGGTCAATTTATGTTAGAGCATCACCAATCGATTCATTTTGTCTCTCGCTATACCAATTTCATTATAAGCTGTTTAATAATAACTTAAGAGACTAAAATAATAATGGAAGTATGTTTCTACTCTAACGTACAAACAATATTTCAAGGTTATATATTTTATACACAATACCAATGACAAATATATCTGCATATGTGTAGTACACATAATCTATCCAAAGTACTTTTATGTAGTATCTAAACATAGAACCGTTCATAATGAAATATCCTACAGATTTTTCAAATAAATACTTATTTACAAAATAATAAATACCAAACAAATTATAAATTGAAATATCATATCATATCAAAACAAATAAATGATATAATATAACTTAGTTTATTTTTAACTTTGATTTTTAAGTTATACTCCCTCTATTTCAAAGTTATTAATGTTATAGACAAAATTGTTCCAAAATGATATATTTTTATATTTTCATGAATTTTTATTAGGCAATAATTTTAAATTGTAACTTAAAATAAACTAACTATGATTATTGAATTTTAATTGGTTAAAATTATGAAAATAGTGAATCACAAAAATAATGTATTTATAATCAAAATTTAAGATGAATATCTAATATATATGAATTTTTTTAAATATACATCTTTTTGAACATTAACTATGTAAACAAATAAACCACTCTTAGCGCGGTGGAATCTCTAGTACATTTAAAAGTTAAACACTGAGGAAAATAGCTCAAGTGATACTTATCCGGTTTATGAAATATTTAAAAAAAACTGGTTAAGAAAGCAGTCATGAGATTGAGCTACCTTGAATTGGACTCCAATAATCTGAAGCTTAACATGATGTTAGGAGTTTTCAAGGATCGTAAGACAAATGATGTAGTATAAAAGATGTCGAACCAATTCTAAGGGATTTCAAAGCACTGAGAATGCAAGTACTCACTTAATCTAAGTGCAACCGGTGATTTAAAAGATTTCTAAACTAATGATTAATGCTAATGCAGTTGCAGAATAATAAAAGCGATAAATGAAGCAATTTTCTTGACTAAGGGAAAAGAGAACTCATGGGCATAAGGATTAGACCTTGGGTGATCAAGTTTCTAACTAAGGATTACAAACGATCAATCAAACTATCAACCTTAAGCTTATATACAGTTCTAAACAAGCTCTATGTCTAGATGAATGTTCATTTACTAACACATTTCAAACATGAAATGTCTTTGGTTGAATAATATGAAAGCAATCATTACTAACAACTCTAATGGCTATCTTCAACAAATGTCTTTGACAAAGTATGCTAAAAGCTTAGAAGAGTTGTCTCAGACATTTCATCAAACACCTTTTGGGTGGAAAATGCCTAAAGATCAACTTTTGAGAGGCCAACTCAGATGATGCATTATGAATACTCTACTAGCAAGGACTAAGAATGATCTACACTAAAACATCCTA
>NC_027750.1:46896735-46899018 GCF_000695525.1 Brassica oleracea var. oleracea | reverse complement strand
TAATTCAAAAGGTGATTACTCACTAATCTCCATGATTTCTCTTAAACCCATATTGGATTTCAGATAGATCATGTAGAGAAATACAGAAAATCGATATGAAAACAACAGGATTGCAATAACAAAAATGATTAATTGAATCAAAGAGATGAACTTTCCAAGAGGTTTTTGGTGGTTTTTCTTAAGATAAAAGATAGTCAGCCTCCAATGGCTTACAAAAGGTACTTAAACATAGGTTTAGAAAGTGTAAAAACGTGCATAACAAATGACCAAAAGGCCCTTGATTAATCATAAGTTCGACCAAATAATTGAAGCGCAGCGACCTCGGCACGTCGCTCCGGGAGGTCGGACACAAACCCGAGCGACCTCTGGGTGTCGCTGTGGTGAGGTATCTCTGGAGCTGGAACGACTTTGCCTTGTCGCTCTAGGAGGTCGCTCCGAAACGAAAATGGCGAGCGACCTCGTGTTGTCGCTCTGGTAAGGTCGCTCTGAGAGGTAGGGCACAGCGAGTTCATGTCGTCGCTCCGGTAGGGTCGCTCCCATGCACTGCTCGTCCAATGATCACCTTTATCACCTCTTTTGAGCTCTAAACGCACCCAAATGTCTCCAAGAACTCCATGTGGTACTCCAATACCTAATAAAGACTCATGTATGCAAAATGCAACCTCTTTTATTTGTCCACAAGTGAACTTTCTAGAACTCATAGGGAGAGAGGTTTGAAGGTGGGAGCTCATATCCAAAAGAAACACATCTAGCACTCAATTCAACATCTAAATCCAACATGAGCACACTCTCTATTACACTCTAGTTTCTCTAGGCCTATCTCAACTCCTTTTGCCCTTACAATCATCATCAAGCATTCACACATTCAAATCTACCAACTCTCACATTCATTAAGCAATAAACATCAGGTGAATTCTTGCAAATGGTCAATTGGTCCAAATCATTTGGTTGGGTAAGGGAAGGCTTTTTATTCAAGTGAGTCAAGAGGTTCAAGGTACATGATCTTTAAGGTGGTTTACTCTCAAGACAAGTAGCCTTGACATCGCACATAATATATCTAACAAAGGGATCAACTCATACATACAATGTTCAATCTCCATTGTTCTACCCTTTTCCCAAACATACAAGTTACACAATCATTTCCCAATGTCAAACCCAACTCACATCTCTCACCAAAAGATCCTGAGAACATTTTTCACATAAAACTCTTTCTCTTTGAAATCTACAAGGGATTTTTTTTTCTTTCACAATTTAAAAACATTTCTTAGCTTCTAACAACTTTTTCTTTTTTTTTTCTTTTTTTGTTAATTTTTTTTTCTTCTCTCTTTTTTTTTTATTTTTGGGGGCCAAGACTATTTATAAACTTGAGCTAGATGTTTTTCTACTTATCCCAATAAGACTATTCACTTAAACACAAAGAGTCTATTATTTTCCTTCAAACTTTTCATGCTCCCAAATCATAATCACAACACTCACCACTCCACCTATAGCTAGACAATAGAGTGCCTAATCTAGCAAGAATGAAGATCAAGCATTATCGTTCCCGATACTCTCAACAATATGCACATGTAAGACTTTCCGAAAAAGACCTCACTCATCAAACAATGAAAGCTTAAAAGGAGGAAAGGGTTTTGGGAGTGGTCTACCACTCGAGTTTGTCAAAAAGATTGGCGTAAAGGATGTGACAACTCAAGTGTGTATAGTCATGACTCAGTACACAAGGGACCATGAGCAAGAAGCATTAAGTTCGTTCAGTTCAAATAAGGTTGTAGTTGGCTTCAAAGATTGAGTTTCAGCAACTAATGAGATTCAGGAAGAGTTTTCAAGGCTCGAAACATACAAGGCTTTTTGAGGGATGCAATAGCTATTCGAGCGAGAGGTAGTGTTCTTTACAAGGCATTTTAAATCATTGCTCCCAATGCAAGTGAATGCAACCTATATGCTCTAGACTCTCCTAAAAATGCAAGTGATGTAATCTATATGATTTTTTTTTTATTCAAAAAGGTATGTATGCAAGACTCAATGCAAAATCATGAAAGCAAACATGATCAAATACTTGGTACCTCCCCCAAACTTAAGTTACACAATCTCTGTGTTGTCAAGTCGAGAGAGATACCCAAAAGAAAGCTAAAATGGTATATACAAGGGAAAGTAATGAAGTACCTTCTACGGATAGTGAGTAGGGGTAGATGCCCCAGCATCGTCGTCGTCAGGTGGGAATGTGGTGTAGTAACCACCTGGTGCTGAGCTGTAGCCTCCAAACCATGGCTGGCTCTGAACCTC
>NC_027750.1:46872938-46896679 GCF_000695525.1 Brassica oleracea var. oleracea | reverse complement strand
TGGGTGGGTTCCTCCACTTCCACTTGCGCTGGAGCTGTCTAGTAGTGAGGGGGAAACCAAGATCCGCAGGCTGAGGTGGAGGTTGGGGGACTGATGTGTTCGCGAAGGCGAAGTCTGCTGAGCTACATCCAGCTATTCCTCCCCTGATCAAGACATCAGCTACTTTCTTCATGAACTTGACTGAAGTCTTTCCTTGCTTCTTCACAGTCTTGCTAAACGCCTTGCACTTGTCTTTCAGCTTTTCTATCGTCCTGTCTTGTGCTTTGTTCCATCGCTGAAGTCGACCAATATGCTCATGAGCATCACGAAACGCACCAGGGGGAAGAACTCCAGCATATAGCTGGAAGTAGTAGCGCGGAGGTCCATAGACGGGTTCAGATGCTTCTGCAGCAGGTTCGTCATGTCTCGTCGGAGCACTCCTTTTCCTTGGTGCAGCAATGGGATCGAGAGACCCGTGCTCTCCAAGAAAGTCTTCCTGGGAAATGTTGAAGCTGATAGTTCCAGGTCTCTCTAAGCTCGCCAGGTTCTTGTTTGGAAGAACCACCTCAACAGGCTTGCCTTTCAAGTAGTAGTGGTAGACGTAGTTCTTCCCATACATCCCGCTGAAATAAGTGGCAATCCTCCATTAAGTGCCATCAATGAATCGAGGTCCTGCTGCGTCCTTTCCCAAGGGAACATTCATAGATTGAAGCAGTGGTGTGATCAACCCGCCAATTCCAACCTTCGAGCGCAAATCATAGGTGTACCAGGCCCAGTCTCTGTAGTTCTCGAGACGACTTACGAAGAAACTGACCATCCCAAAGGTACCATAGATGTCGGTGCTTGGAAGAGGCAACACTCCAGGGGCGGCGTAAGGTCGGATAGTCTGGCAAAGCAGTCGCATATCTTCCTCGGTGACATTACCTGCTTCCTTCCATGGATAGAATACATGGACGAGCATCCTATGAAGGTAGCGCACAGACGGATGCCAGATATGTGAGTTCTTGTCAGACCCGGTAGAATGCCTGTTTCTGGTGATCAATTTCCAAAGCTCGGTGGGGATATTTTTGCATTTGGGAAGAGAGGAGTCTTCCAAGTCTTGGAACCCCATGACTCTCCCAATGTCCTTGAAGTTCATGTTGTAGTCTCTCCCATTGACCTTGAACTTGATCTTGCCCCATCCTTGCCTCACATGCGGAGTGTTATGGTAAGTGACCTCAAGGGAAGACAAGAACTGACAGGAGACATCCTTGTAGACAGGGTAAGCCATGGTGAGGAGTTTTGGCAGCTTCAAATGTTCCAGCATCGCCTCAATATCAGAATCAAGACCCAACTCCTTCAGCAAATCAAGGTCGGTGAACCTTGTTGGAGTCCAAGTGACACCATTCAGCAAGTGATCATACAGCTCTTCCACAGATGGAGTTTTCTCCCTGTCCCTATCAACAGAAACCACCTTCCCTTTTGACATCTTGGCTTTCTTTGTAGGAGCCTGCTCATCCTCACTTTCATCGTCACTCTCCTCATTAGTGGAACTGCTACACTTTTCCCTGCTCTCTTCTCTTGCTCTTTTGATGTCTTTGCAGCCAAGGTTTGCTGTCGAGAAGTCCTCTGTGTCCCAGAGCCAGATGGCTTGGAGGCTAAGGCCCTCTTCTCTTGCTCTTTTGATTTCTTTGTAGCCAAGGCTTGTTGTCGAGAAGTCCTCTGTGCCCCCAGAGCCGGCTGGCTCGGAGGCTAAGGCTTTCCCTCTTAGTGCAGACTCTTTTCTTTCAGCTTCTTGCTTCTCAGCATCCAGCTTTCCCTTTGTTTTCTTAACCATTGGTACCTTGCTTTGGATGAAAGGAAATGGTGAATGGGTGATGGGGAATAGACTACAGGGGCCAAAGCTTGGATTTAGAAACAAGAACTAGGTGATTTGGTTGAGAATTTAGAGAGTTATGGGATTTTTGGTGTGGGTGAGTTTGAGAGAGTATGAGTGTTTGGGAGGGGAGGGAGGTTGAGGATGATGAAAATCGAGGGTTGTGGGCTTGGTTTAGGGTCGTCCGGTTCGGTTTAGGTGGGAAGGGACCGGTCCAATTAAATTGAAACCGGGATTAGATCAAAAATCACTTACCTGAACCGGTCGTGGAGCGACCTCGGCACGTCTCTCCGGGACGTCGCTCTCAAATCGACACTAACCGACCGACGTCTGGGTGTCGCTGTGGTGACGTCGCTCCCAGCTCGACAAACCCGAGCGACTTCGGGGTGTCGCTGTGGTGAGGTCGCTCCGGAGCTGGAGCGACTTTGGTTCGTCGCTCTAGGAGGTCGCTCCGAGAGTATTTTTCGAGCCCAAAATGCCGTAAGGACGAGCGACTTATTTCACTCGCTGTGGTTACGTCGCTCTGGAGCTGGAGCGACTTCTTGTCGTCGCTCTAGGTCCTCGCTCCCACGCCTGATTCTTTGCTGAAACCGACTCGATCAAGCACCTGCACACAACTTCAACTCGTTTTTTTTTTTTTTTTTAAACTTGTAGATCCTTGAGTTTTCAAAAGCATCCATTCTTATCGCATCATCAAGCTTAATGTACCAATCATTCCTTGTAATCCCCACAATCTTCTCCAAAATGGACTTGATCTCTCTGTTAGAAATCTCAACTTGACAACTTGTTTGAGGGATGGTAAGGAGTTGCTACCTTGTGCTTTACACCGTTCTTCTTGAGAAGTCTCTCAAGCAGTTTGTTGATGAAATGAGAGCCTCCATCACTGATCACAACTCTTGGAACTCCAAACCTTGAAAAGATGATGCTCTTGAACATCTTGGTTACAACTCTAGCATCATCGGTGGGGCTTGCAATAGCTTCCACCCATTTGGAGACATAATCAACAGCTACAAGGATGTATTTGTTGCCAAAGGATGAGGGAACATGAAGTCAATACCCCACACATCAAACACTTCAACTTCAAGGATTGGATTTTGAGGCATCTCATTCCTTTTGGTGATGTTTCCTCTCCTTTGGCATGAATCACACTTTGAAACAAAGTCTTGTGTATCCTTAAACATGTGTGGCCACCAGAATCCAGCTTGTAGCACCTTTGCAACTTACAACACTAATGCTTTGCGAACAAAGGAATGAGAAATGAAAGCATACCAAGTTGGCAAAGAAGTCGCTGTCACCAGATATCAGTTTGGAGAACATGCTGGTTTTAGCACAGTTTATCAATGGAACTCTCCCAAGCTTTACGACCTATATAACGCAACAGAAGTAATTAACTGAAGCGGCATAGACGGCCACTACAGAGAACTTACACAGTTATGCTTACAGAAAAACATTATAAACGTTCACCACATAAATTCACATTTCCTACTTATTCTGACAATTTGATCTAAAGCTTTGTACCTGCTCCTGCGAGCGGATAAACATGAAGGGTGTGTAGTTGAGGAAGTTGGAGACTCTTGATGTGTATATATGTCAGCATACCTGAAACCAATTTTAAGTGAGAGAAGCAAGTGTGAGAGATATACTACAAGTTGCTCAGAAAAAGCAGAGAAGAGGTATCCGTTCTTTTCGATTTGTTTCATCAAGTGGCTTTTGTCCCACAAACCAGCACGTGAAAAGAAGCCCCACCTGGTCAAACAACCCCAAAAACTGAGTCAGACAGAAGAGGTATCATAGATACTTGTGTAGTTTCCCCCTTTTTAAGAGAAACCTTCTGTTGAAGAGCTCGCCGTCTGACTCAAGCATTAGACCAATCTTGTCATCTAGTCTTTGCATTACAATGAGAAGCTTCTGCATGGTCTCCGTCAGTTCTTGATCAGCCAAGTTGGTAGCAGCCAGGGTCCAGAAAGAAAAGATAAGGAGAATACCTTATACTACCAATTGTATCCAGCACATGAACTATAGTTCTTGTAAAGGAGATAAACAAACCTGAGCAGGAATGACCTTTGCTACTTCTTTGCAGATCAAGCCGAAGTATAACACTATGGACATGAGTCAAGAAGTATGATAAAGCAATGAATAAATAGCTTTTTAGTTACCTGGTGTGTTATGATCACTTTAAAAATATCTTGTAAGACTTTCAAGTCGAAAGTATCTCTCTATATCTATATCGAGATTCAGAATGATTATCAGAAAAATGCAAAGAAACAGAAATCAAGATTTTCACCTCCTATCATCAACCTTGAGATTACATGGAAGTGAGGTTAGACAATTTCCAGATGCATTCGTTGTTCCAAAGAGACAGAGAAGCAATTAGAGATCAAAGGAAAAAAGGTTCACGTTTTGCATAAAAGAAAGAGCTTAGAAACTGAGATAATACCGCTGCTGGGTACTAATACTGCCTAGGATCCAACAGTACGAATGAGTCTTGTCGAGATTGAAGCAGCCATATACTTTGAACCAACTGAAGAAACCCCAACTGCTCATCTATAACACTAACTCGAGGTTTTCAATCTAGCGTAGAATGTAATCTAATCGAATTAAAATCTCAATATATATGAATAATAGATCATATTGTGCTCCACTAAGAGAAGAAGAAAACTAACCGGTCAGGGGACTGCGATGATTGATGGTGAAGGCGAAGAAGGAAAACAGAGACTATCAAGGATCCTGCAAAACATGAACAAATAGAAACACAATCAACGAACGTACGCGAAATCATCTCCCAAATAGGTGAAACAAAAAACCCACATGAAAAGCTTTGGAGTTAACCCTCTCTCAAAAAAATAATTATTTTGTTGTTTGAACAGATTGATAAGATGGTTTCAAAGATAAGGAATGGTTACCTTTTATATTCCCTGATAAACCGCCTAGCTGAAGAACATCCTGCATTCAAGGCTATATCGGGGTTGATTGAACTAATAAGGGATTCAATACGAAGAATCCGTAACAGGAACCGCTTAGGTGATGGAGATGAAGATCAGACGTCGCGATAGATCGTAGAGAGAGGATGAACCCTGAAGTTGGATGAGACGGCGTAAAGGAGGAGATTAGAGCGGAAGGCTCGTCGGGCCGGAAAACTGACGAACTCCAAAAGCCCAATAACGTCAAACGCGGAGACTTAATGAAACGCAGAACATCACTTACCTGTACACGTGGCACCGTCTCCTTGCTCGACTTTCCTAGCTGGCGGATGACGTGGCGCTCTAAGGAGGGAGGAAACACTATTTTATATAAATAGATAGATAGATAGATAGATAAATGTAAGTTTATTGAAATTAAAACTCTTTAAAATGTAGGTCTTTTAGTCGAGCGATTAGAATAAAAACTCATTAATGTTTTTACATCACCATGAAATTTTGGTCTTGGTGAACTATGAAGATTAATAGAACTCTCAAACATGGATTTTCGTAAGACTGTTCGGGATGATATAATTACACATGAATCTTTTATCAGTTATAAAGTCTTCTATGTAATATTTTTTTATAGTTTATAATAGTATAATAAATCATTATTAAAAAAACCTCTTCTCAAGATATATGTTCATTCAATTTATTCCAATAAACTAACTGTAAGTGCACAGTAGTAGAAGTACGTGATCAAATCCACAAAGACTAGACACACACTTCAATTTTCAGTTAAAATAAAAGACACATATTGGTTTTAAGAAAAACTAATAATGAAGGAAATAAAGATGATGTAAACTATAAAAGAAAAGTGTTATGCACAGGTAGTTTGCAAGAAATCAGATTATGAATGCGTGTATTTTGTCAAAAAATTAATGAAAAACTATTCTTGAACTAATACAAAAATTTATAATCTTTCCACGTATAACACAATTCTATAATCTTTCCATGTACTTGACACCAATTACTATGTCTAACAACCTAATGAGCTAACTGCCGTTGAACCCAGGAGGTTAAATACACATGAAGAACAAGTTATGATATGTTCACAAAACGCCTTAACATCAACTTTTGCTGGCTAAGAAAAATTTACTCACATAAATTTGTTTTAAACATTTAGACCAAATCGCTACCTCTAATCAACCTAAAATCAATAAACTAAATGATCAAATCAGTTCAAACATAAAGATCAATCTAGGTGATGACCTATAGTGAAAATTTCACAATCTATCAATCATAAACATTCAATATTTTCAATTTCATTGAAACCCATTCCTCTAACAGTGAAACTACTTACACATGGAAGCATAAACACAAATCAAATCAGAAAACATCATTAGATTACAAAGAAGCAGCTCAGGTTCTTAAAACAATCTCTCGTATCCCCACAATCAAAAACCTAAAAATCTGTTGCAAAGTAAAGTTTAACCTAAACAATAACTCAAAACAGTATATATATTTCAAAACATGTTTTGGTCGATTTTTAGGCAAAAACAAACTGAAAATAAGAAAAACCAAAGTTTTTTTTGGTCGTATTAAACCATCAGACCAACCAGTCTTCATTAAAACATACATAACATTTGATATAACCAAAGGATTGATCTTAAACAGGCAGCATTGGACATCTAATTCAAATATATATCTTGTTTCAAAATTTGAGCTTCATCCATTGGTGGGAAGTATTCCATCCCGTGCTAAATTTCTAACGCATCTTCATAGTTCTACATCTTCAGTTTTCCTCTTTGTATCCAATTCGGCCTATTTTGTTCTAAGTAGACCTAAACCCTATAAAAACTAGATAAAGGAAAAAAGACTCTAGAACACTTACTTTGACTTGATAAAAGATTCAAAACATAAGTTATAAATTCGTAAAAACACCAATATATCAATTCTCCCAAATTTGAACATTTGCTTGTACTCAATTAAAAACTAACAAAACCTCAAAAACTAGTGGAAAGGTATTATAACGCAGGAACTCACATATCATTTATAATGTCATATCACCACTACCTAATGCAAGCCACATCAATAAGCACAAACTTCAAAAAGGCACTTCCATGTATTTGATCCTAACTTAGCAACCTAATCATTTTCAATCGACATCTCATAAAAAATACCTAACTTCACCACCATTGACCTCATTTAAGATTTCAAGGTGCAGTCTCATATGACACATGGAATCTTATCCTTTTAGGTTTGTGATCACACATCTTACTCTGATTTCTTTCTTTCTCTTTTCTCACTTCCCTCAATTAGTTTATCTCTACTTTGTAGAGTATCATTTTTTTATCGAATGTTTTTATTGGACATGCTTTCACGAGACACAAATGCTAATGGTGGTTAACCACTAAGCGCATGGTTCACTTCTTTTTGATCTTTATCACTTATTATTTTCTTTTATTTTTTATTGAAGGAAAAAGAGAGAGAGAGAGAAACCATACTCACAAAGACTAGCTTTTTCAGACACAAAAGAGGAATCCGATCCAGTGTATACCAACCACCAAGACAAGAGAATCAATTAGATTATGTGAGAAGTCAGTTTAGTATGCTTCAGACACCCGCACATGCATGAATGTTATTGGCAAATCAATCCACTTTGGTGTTTTTTTTGTACCATCGCAATCAATAATTGAAAGAATGGTCAATAAAGCAATAGTTAGATGATTAGTTACAAGAAAAACTCATAGTTCCCGACTAGTTTTGACACAATAAAAGAACTAAAGAAAAAGAAAACAAAACGAACAAACACGTTAGTAAACAATAAAACCCTCACCAAGACTTGTTTCACACTGTTTTGGTGTAAAAATAAATCAAGAAGAAAGTACAAAAGAAGAGAAAAGAAAATAAGAAGAGCTTAGATTCAGTCCGGAAGAGAATGAGAATTTGCTCCAAAACAAGCAATATCTTAAACTTCACAACAATGCTCATGAAACCCTTCACAACATCATGCTTTTATTTTTCAATTCTAAGATGATAATAGCTCAAAATTTTGCGAAAGACTGTGAAATTCATTTGGTTTTCACCATACACTCAATCACACCATCATATTAGCTGTGAGGGATCAATGTAAAGGGATAATCACCCTTGAAACCTTTGCACTTAAACTTCTTTTTGGCATTTCCACCAGGCTTATGTGGTTCGATGCTAATGTCTACATCCATGACTTCCTTGACATTAATCTTATCACATGTATCTCTATGAGGAACAACTATATGCAAAAGATCACCAGTCATACTAGTGCATGAGGCTAAATGCTTACCTTTGTCTTGAGGCTCAACTTTGTTATAGACACTCTCATCAATGTTCGCAAATGAGATTTGGCCCTTAGACATAGCAAATATTGCACCTACTATAGCTGGAAAAGCTCTTTCTAGAAAAAGGCTTGTCGGGACCACTTCCCATCTCCACAACCTGAAAGTCAATAGGAACAAGACAGTTCCAACTTTCACATCGAGATTGTTAATCGTACCTTGTGGAGATTTGGTGGAGGAATATGCAAATTTCAAAATTAGGTTAGGAGATTATGTAGCAAGATACAATCTCTCAGTAATATTCTTAGACATGAGACTAACTGTAGACTCAATATCACAAAAAGAATGAGTGAAAATTAAACTTCTGATATAGAACATGGAACCTCAAACTTTCCAAGATATTCTAACTTGGGCATTTTCTTCACCACTGAAGATGCACTCCTAACCTGTCAAACAATTCCTCAATCTCTTCCATTGTTTCACTGGTGTTCTAGAAAAAAATTATCCAGATGGTAATGCTCCCAAGCATTCTCAAAAGAGATACTTGGAGGAATCATTTTCACTCTTTTATGGAATCCAACCACACTCTTTTCATTGATAGGCTCTCTAAGTATTTGTTGTACAACAGGGCATGGGATCCTAGACACATGGACATGCTGGGAGAAGATGAAGATGATGGAGATGCATGATTCTTGATGTGCTCACCTCTTTCCTCAACATCTTTCTTCAAACCAATGAACTTTTCAACTCCTTTTTCCTTTTCACTTGTGAGAGTATTACATTGAGCTCTTGGGTTTACCTCAACCTTTCCAGGAAGACATCATGCTTCACGCTTGATGGCTTCAACATTCTGGGCATTTTGAATCCTGGCCAATGAATCAAATTTGTTGTTGGGATCATTGTACACCTTACCCACCTTTGTTTTTCTAGCTTTTTAACCCTTTAGGAGTTGTTTCATCATGATACTAGATTGTTTCCTTGAGGAGCTGGTGAAACTGGTAGAAAATTCTGAAAATCCCAACTTTGTACGCTCTGATTTCCTTGAAAATAACATGTTCCTGGATTTTTCATGGAGGGTTTTCCTGAAAATCTCTGTTAAAAGTAACATGAGCCCGGATTTTGCACATACGATTTTCTAGTAAACTCCTGAGGAATATTCATAAAGTTTGGATTGAATCATATGTTTTGGAACCCCATATAATTCATTTCTTCTTGATCATAAGACTCCTTCCCAACATGATTCTTGATGTGCTCACCTCTTTCCTCAACATCCTTCTTTAAATCACTGACCTTTTCAACTCCTTTTTCCTTTTCACTTGTGAGAGCATTACATTGAGCTCTTGGGTTTACCTCGACCTTTCCAGGAAGACGTCATGCTTCACGCTTGATGGCTTCAACATTCTGGGCATTTTGAATCTTCATCTGCTTCACATGAGTGGAAAATGAATCAAATTTGTTGTTGGGATCATTGTACACCTTATCCACCTTTGATTTAATAGATTTTTAACCCTTTAGAAGTTGTTTCATCATGATACTAGATTGTTTCCTTGAGGAGCTGGTGAAACTGGTAGAAAATTCCGAAAACCCCAACTTTGTACGCTCTGATTTCCTTGGAAATAACATGTTCCTGAATTTTGCATGGATGGTTTTCCTGAAAATATTTGTTAGAAGTAACGTGAGCCCAGATTTTGCACATACGATTTTCTAGTAAACTCTTTAGGAATATTCATAAAGTTTGAAATGAATCATATGTTTTGGAACCCCATATAATTCATTTCTTCTTGATCATAAGACTCCTTCCCAACATATATCTCAGCTACATCATCACATAAATTAACATGTATGCGCTGGCTCTGTTGATTCTTTAGGAGTTGAGTTACCTTTGTTTTTAGCTCAAATATCTGAGCACTTTCAGAAGTATTGCCTCTTATGGATTTGTCATAATCTGAACAATTGTTATTACTAGCTGCAAGGTTCTCAATCAGCTGAGTTGCATCTTCCACAGACTTAGTCTTGAAGTCCCCATTGATAGTTGTGTCGAGAGATAGCTGAAATTTACATTCAATGGCCCGATAGAAAGTGTCAGTATACACTATTGAGAGAAACCATGGTGAGTGAAGTCTCTGATGTTGAAACCCTGGGATTTTGTTCCTCAACTGGCTGTATCTGAACTTGGTGTAGATGTGGCCATGGAAAGTTCTTTCGACCTCGTCTCAGGATTCCAGAGATTCTAGGGAAGAGACCGGTACCACCTTAGAGCTTTGTCAGCTATAGGGAAGGTGAAAACTTTTCACCTCAGATAGTCAAATGAAACATTAGTGAGGCATGTAGTGCTACAGATCCCCTCATTCATTTCTAGATGATCATGTGTCAAGCCATGAAACTGATTCTACTTCACAAATTGAATGATCTGTGGCGATCTCATAGTCTTGCCAAATGATAAGAGGAAGTCTAATGGGACTTTGATTCATGAAGAAGCCTTTGGTGAATCGAAATAACCAATCGTTAATTGCCTATGTGGACCATTTTGCTGCACCTGAGGTTGTAGTGGTGGATCCTCGGCGTGTTCATGCTGACCATGTAGTTGAACTTACTGATTCTGGTTGTTTTCTCCCATCTCAACTTTTTTTTTTTCTGTTCTCTTATTCTACTTTTGCTAATTTTCTATTGTCCAGTGAAATCAAATATTTAACTTTTGTCCACTTCTTGTCCTACATCCGAAACACCAAAGATAAGAACTTATAAGTACTGAAATAAAAATCGAGACTAGATTGTAGATGATAAATATAAGGCAATATTGGTCCCTGACAACGACGCCCAAAACTTGATCACTAAATGCAACTAACTACAAGTTCACAATAAAGTACATAGTAGTAGTATGGGAATGAATCCACAAGGACCACCCACACACTTCCATTTTCATTTCGAATCAAACTAGAGGACACAAAGATAAATTTTAAGAGAAACTAATAATTCAGTAAATAAAGAAAATAAAATATAAGAGAAAAGTGCTAGGCAACCGTATAGGAGAAAATCAGATCATGAATGCATGTATTTTGTGAGAGAATTACTGAAGAACTATTCTTGAACTTATAACACAATTTTAAAATCTTTCCATGGCTGTGGCTCCAATTACTATGCTTAGCAACCTAATGAACTAACTGCCGTTGAACTCAGTAGATTAAATACGCATAAAGAATAAGTTATGTTAGGTTCACAAAGTGCCTTAACATCAACTTTTGCCGGCTAACGACACTTTTCTCACAAAGATTTGTTTCAGGAAATGAACTAAATGATCAAATCAGTTCAAACATAAAGATCAATCCATGTGAAGAACTCTAACGAAATTTTTTAATCTATCAATTCTTAATATTCATTCTCTTCAATTCCATTGAAAACCTTCATCCTAACAGTAAAACTACTCGGACATGGAAGTAGAAACACATATCAAATAAGAAACATCATTAGATTAAAGAGAAGCAATTGGGGTTTAGAAAATAATCTCTCGTCTCCAGACAACTCAAAAACCAAAAATATAAAGCTTAGCCTAAATGCTAATAGATATAGGTCAAAATATGTCCTGGTCGAATTGTAGGAAAATCAAACCGAAAAAAGGAAAAAATATTGGTAGTTTTCCTTTCTCTCTCACATGTTAAAACGGAAGACAGAGCAGTCTTGCTAAAACCACGCATAACTTTTGATATAACCAATGGACTGACCTCAGACTGGTGGCATTGGAAATCTAATTAAAATATATATCTTTTGTCAAGTTTTGAGCTTCATGCATCAGTGGGAAGTCCTCCATTCCTTGCTAATTATGATGCTTCTGTATAGCTCTGCATCTTCAATTTCTCTTTTTGCATCCAATTCGACCTCTTTTGTTCCAAGTAGATCTAAAACCTATAAATACTCGATCAAATAATAAGTATAACACTCGTGTCATTCTCACTCGAGACTAGCGTGTTACCAACAATATTTTGTATCTCAAAAACCATAAAAGGGGGTGAAAGTTGACTTTCACATTAATAACACAATAAATCCATAAATCCAATAACCAAAATAGCTGAAATAATAGTTGGAAATAGTAAAACGAAAGTCTGAAAAAAAAAAAAGAAGAATACGCCTGAAAACACCATACGTACGGTCAGTATCCTACTCGTCAGTCTCGCCTGCATGAGAGGAAAGAGTGGTGAATAACATGGGAGTCACTCAGTGAGGTATGTGATGCTAAACCCAAAGTCCATAGACTCTGACATAGCACTCCGAATACATATAATTTAATCCTAACATATGACAAGCACATCACCTAAAGTACCCAAGAAACAAACAAGGCCATAGTTACGGGATAAGTACCCGCACACCTCCAAATAGAGATCTCCCCCTATAAGACGATTTATGTATGGGACTAGTGCCCAGACACAGTCCGTAGGCGATTATCGACCTCGAAGGCTTGGCACAACAAGTTGACTAATGATATACCATGAATTTTACCAATTTTAACCAGGGTACATAGGTGTTTTAGGAACTATTTATTATGGTTTGGAGTCTTTTTAGTATATTTACAAGTTCAGGAGTGTTTTGGAGGAAAATGGTGATTTTGATGCATTTTGGAGATAAAATGAGAAGAAGCTCGTAGCTGCCCATCGAACCAGTCCGAAGGTCGACAATCAGAGACAAACATCGATCGACGCACATCATGTATGGTCGATCGACAGCGAAGCTCGCAAGACCCGGATAGGTTATCAACCGACTAAATCCCAAGTCACAACACATTTACAGATATACCCCTAGCCAGTTTTAACCTAATATTTATGTTCTCTGCCGTTGTTCTAGGCAACACACGCTTTCATACTTTCTACTTTACACATCAAACAATACTTAGGGTTTTTAGTAGATTTGGAGAAAAGATCCAAGACTCCTTCAGATATTTGTATTGGAACTCCAGTATTTCCAACTCTATTCTATTTATGCATTTTATTCAGTTTATGTTTATGAATTGCTTTACCATGTCTGAGTAATTCACCTGTTAGATTTAAGGTTCAAATAGGTTAAGAGGGATTAGCTCAAAATATAGAATTGCTAAGATGATAAATATCCTTCAAAGAATTGTGGTTAATGCATGTGTTCTAAAGTAGCTAACTAGAACCTTGAACTTAGGATTGCGGACAACTACGACGGTAGTTTATGCACCATAACTAATTCCTTTGAGCTAGTATTGCTAGAAACAAACAAAAGCTGATTAAGACAATCCTAATGAACCTATCGATGAACTCGCTAAAGCCTGTCTAAGAGAACATCGATCAACGTTCTTACCATAACATCGATCGACGTTTGATTCGTATCAACAAGCGACAGCTGAGATATTGGACTTAGTCAAAACATAAGAATCACATGTGAAAGCTGGATATCTTTACACTAGAAGTCGAGTTCTAGGATTGACAACCAAAGTATTATGTACCTCTATAATCCTAATTAACTGAATAGAAACCCTAGATCTAGCGCTTACTAATAATTGTTTACAAACCTCAAACCAATCAACTGAACAACTGCCTTGTTCGCTTTACTTGCAATGTACTGTTTTCATTATTTACCTAGCTTAATCACAAACTGTTTAGATCTATTGTGTGCCCTAGCTCCTTGTGGATTCGATCCCTAAATACTACAATTGAACCTCTTATTTGAGAGAGTGAATCACTCCTTAGGGTAATTTGAGTGATATCAAATTTGTTGTGCCACAGCATCTCCAAACCAAATCTACAACTCACCCTCGGCGTACAGAATTTCGTCTCCATATTCGGTAACATCCTACTCGTCTCAATATACTATTATATCTAACAGCTTAAGTTAGACACACAAACTTGAACAATCTAATTCCCTATTTTCGGTTTAAGCATAGAACCTAAATAACTAAACACACCAATCAGACTCTAGATAGACTCATTTCACATAGACGAAACACTTCAAAATTAAAGTATAAATATTAGAAGTCCTAAATCGTGTACGAGAAATTATGAGAACAGACCTCACCTTAGCAACTTAGTAAAGTAGTGTATGTGAACTCGAGCTACTCAAACAAGCTCCAAATCTAAAACCACGACGAAAAATCGAGTCAGAACGCCCTTTGAATTGTTAAAAACAGGTAACCGGTAGTCTGATCAAAGTCAACATAAAAGTCAACAGTCGAACCAGTCAACGGAAAATCAGTCATCCCAGTCTAACCAGTTGACTTTACCAAAGCGGTCTGACCAACCAAACCGAATCAGTTCAGTCTAACCAAAAAAATCCAATTAAACCAACGGGTTACAGGGTTACCAAGTTGACTCACTAGCTTGACTCGGCCAAGTTGACCGAGTCACTGGGGAGTCACCGACGCCGGTCACCGTCGGCAAGGAAAGGATGACGCTTACCGAAAAGGTCACCGGTGGCGAAGACTCTGACAGACGGCGACGAGGGATGGTGGGCATGGAGGTCACACGCGGAGAAGACGGTTACTGGCGACGGTGCGTGAGATTCACACGCTGGTTTACGACGGTGCGAGCTGGTTCATGGAAACACGTGACTAGCGGTCTCCGGCTGAGTTTGGTGGCGCGGCTTCGTCTCGACGCCAGGAGCATAGTGGTGACTTTAGATTCACGAGATTCGATGCGGTTAGAGAGTTATACTCGATTTATCAAACGATCTAAATTAAAATAAAGGATACAAAGGTTTTGGGGTTACCTTTGGTGGGTAACGGCGACTGGGTGGTGAATCTGCTCTCGGTCGACGGTGAAAGTGGTGGTACATTCTCCAAAATCTTTGAAGGTTTAGTTTCTGCAGGGTTTCGACGCTCTAAGTTTTTCTGAATAAAATAATGAGGACATTTTTGTTTAAATAGTGGAGACTCACCTAGGATTTCCTCCAATAGGTATGAGCATTGATGGGCGGAAAGATCTGGGTCATGAATTATGTCATTACATAAAGACTAAAAATATAAGTTATAAACTCGTAAAACACCAATATATCAATATATAATATTAGTTTTTTTTTTTTGTAAACCTATATTTGATAATAATCTTCATGGTATCATAGGGAGAACAACTTAGACCATCTGCATCAGTGAACCCCATGGAGGGGTTCACAAAGTATTTTTTTATTATTTTTTTTCTGTTTGATTTTTGTTTAAAAAAAAAAATTAATTAATCGGACCAATCGCGGGCCGCCACGTGCCGTGGGGTCCGCGCTACAGTGAAGACCTGGGTTCAGTGCAGTGACCCTGCAGGAGACAGGTTCACTTCTTTTGCTTATTTTAATATTTTTTTTTCGAAAACTGTGTGAACTCCTCGTGGAGTTCACTGATGCAGATGCTCTTAGGCGAAAGAGCTCCCATAAAAAACTAAACCATAAGTACTGTTGATTTTGGAAATGACTTAACTCTTGGTGAATAATTTTAACCGAGAGTTGTACAACATTACCTAAATCACTAACATTGAACTCACTCTTAAAAATATTCTTATTAGGGAAAGCTTTGGTTTTATGTTTGTAGATCTTAGAGTTCTCAAAGGAATTAAGCCATATTTCATCAAGCTCATTCAATTGGATATGCCTCATCTCCTTGGCACTTTTGATGTCAAAGTTCAATAGCATAACCGCCCACATAGCCTTGTACTCAAGATCACTGGTAAGTGACAAGCCTTTACATGGACAAAGTGGATTGTTGTAGTCCCTAGAGGAGTTTTAAACGCGGTTTGATATGCCCATTGACAATCATCTAACTTGATTTCCCTGTCATTCCTTGTTGTTGTAGTCCAGAGATGAGTTTTGAAGTCGGTTCGATATGCCCATAGAGCATCATATACAGTAAAACATCTATAAATTAATACTCGATAAATTAATAATCTCTATAAATTAATAAATTTCGCCGGTCCCAACTCGGACCGGTCCAAAATTTGACACAAATCGATAAAATAATAAGATAATAATTTTTTAGAAAATTCTATATAAATATATGGTCCCATTAAAATTATAAATTAATAATTTATATGAATATATATTTTATATAAGTAAAAATCTATTATTATATAGTTTATTTTATATTCACAATGAAATTATCTTTATATTTTCTTAAAAATTAATATATTTTTGATGAAATTTTGTAATATTCTATCTAAAACCACATTTAATTTCTATGAAATATATATTATATACACCAAATAATATAATAAAATTTAGATAAATGACAAATTTCAAAAAAATAACAATTAATGTCTATACATTAAAATCTTATATTTTTATTAGCTTAGAATAAATATATCTTAAAATAAAAAATCAAAATAAGGAAACTTTTGTAAATTAATATCTCTATAAATTAATAAAATTTCAAAGTCCCAACATTATTAATTTATAAAGGTTATAGTGTAACTTGATTTCCCAATCTTTCCTTCTTGTACCCACTGTTTTCTCCAAGGTAAATTTGATTTCTCTATTGGAGATCTCCACTTGCCCAATTCTTGAGAGTGGTAAGGTGTTGCCACCTTTTGCTTCACTTCATTCTTCTTAAGTAAAATTTCAAAGATCTTGTTGGTGAAGTGAGATCTTCCTTCACTTGTTGAGAGTGAGGTTCAAGTATGTTTTTAATGAGTAGATTAGGCAAATAATAGGTCAGAAATCACGTTTATATTAGAAGTAAATCTAGACTTGGAAAGAGGTTATGCATGTGAGGCATGCTTGATTATCAAATTCAGATCACTATACAATAAATATCAAGGTTGCTAGTTTATCTCTCTAGAAGCTCTATGGAGAAAAGTCGGTCATTTCTTCTGTCGAGACAAGCTTTCCTTTTTTAGGTGACGACTGCTTTGAATAAGACAGCTCCTCGTCCTTGAGCTGAAGTCACATATTCGATCTTGTCAGCTGGGTCACATATTCCATTCGACGAGGAGGATGCTGATTGCCTCATTCAGAGATATTAAGTTCCGGTCAGACTATATCATCCATACTTGTTGACCGATCAGACACGCTTCCCTCAGAATATGGGGTTTTGTTGGCAATGTCTATTTCATCGTCAAGTTTTGTTTTTTTCTGGATCAGACCCTTCTCATCCTGTGTCAGGCCATTGAATTTAATGGGCCTTTTGAGAATTGGGCTGGGAGTTGATGGGGGTGTAAATTCCACCTCTAACAATAAGTACCCGAGAGAGAGAGGGAGAGATGCAAATCTGACAAATTTGTTTTGGATGCTTGTCGTGTTTTAGAAAGCTCATTTTCATAGTGGTTTTTTTGGAGGGAGTGATTTAAGGATATGAGGAGTCTGCTGGATATGTTCTATAAACACACTTGAAGTGACTGTTATTTTTCATTTTCAATTTTTCGAAAATATCTCCTTTCGTTTTTTTATGAGTTTTTTACAATTCGTGTCCTACAGAGTTACTGAGTTTTTCGGTTGCGATAGATAGGTAGCTTTCTTTGAAAGTCAGTCAAATACTTATCATGGCCGGCCTCTGTCTTTGTGAAGTGCTCCAAAATTGAATTATTCACGATATTTGGATACCACTTCTCGTGATGTAGCCAGTTCGGCTGGTTTCTCACAAGCTTGAAATGAATTATCGTGGCATTGATTGGGGTCTATTAGAGGCCATGCTGTTCGTTGTGAGGCACAAATAGACCACCCTCACCGAGCTTATAGACTGTATGTTCCTCGCCAAATTAATTTGATGTCAGATTCATAGTCGGATAAAGATTCTCTTATGAAGCTGTACAAGCTTCCTTGCGTCCCGAGTGAGCTCCAGATTCGAATTCTGACCAAATCAGAACGCCCTTGGGGGCTCCTCTTGGTTTGTTAATGCTTTAAGAGTCTTTATTTGTTTATTTCAGGTTGTGGTTTCGTCTGCCAAAGTTGTTAGTTGCTGATTGCGAGGAGCATACTATTTCGTTTACAAAGTTAACTGGTCTAGCGTTGAGGTTTTTTTGTTGGTTTTGGCCTCCGAGCTTTGGATCAAGGTGGATCCTTGGCTCGTTCGTGATATTACTCGAGTGAGCAGGAATCGAGCTCTTCCTGGAATTTTCTACATAAGGTTCATCCCTGGTTAGAAACTGGTTGGCGATGAGAGTTCTACTCGGATTGATCGATGGTGGTCTTATTATTTCTTTGTTCGCATTAACGAGGTTTATGTTTGGGACTTAAATTTGTTCTATTGTTCTTCTAGAAATGTCGATATTGGTAAGTGTTACAACTGTCTAGTTTGTGTCATGATGTTTTCTAATATTTTGATCTTCTTTTTAGATTGTGACTCTACGTTTTATCCTTTGCCGTGATTTGAAAGGATGTTGGTCACTTTTAAGTCGACGTTAGAAATCATGGAAAGAGGTTCGCTCTGCTCGGCTGGCTCGACAGTTGATCTGTCTTTGGAGTGGTAAGCGTTTTTCTTTTTGTGATGGTGGTTTTTCATTTTTTCAGCGAGGTGAAGCCATAAAATACCAAGTTGTAAAACTTTTGAAACTAAATTGAATATGGCAAAATGGCCTCCTGAAGAAGATCCCTGAAAGTGTGTAATAACCCCCTTGATTTCTTATTCAGCCACTACAATATTGTAGAGTGGAATCTTGTATAGAGTGTCGAGGCAAGGCTCATCCAAAACGTATCTCTTAAAATCTTTAAAGAAATTCTTCCTCTCATACCCTTCAAGCTTCGGTGACTCCTTTCAACAAGACAAGTAGGTCACCAAGTCAGGATACCATGGTTCTTTCTCATATGTTTCCTTAATTTCTTCAAGCTTCTAGCCAGTTTCACAAACATTAATCATTGCTCTAATGACAATGATCAGTTCTTCAGGAAGTCCCTCATCAGTAAGGTGATAGACCATGGAATTTACCCACTTTTAGCCATGGTCTATAGGTGTGTTAATATATATTTACTATTATATAGAGTCTATTTAGAGTATTTAGAGATTCAGGTACGTTCTGGAGAAATATGGTGATTTTGGAGCCTTTTGAGGTGCAGAACTACACACACGCGTCAGATGTCTAGCAATGGATGGAGATCTTTCCACTCTTAGATTCAGCCCATCTTTTGACACAAGATAGAGCTTTTAGTTAGCTTTCCAATCCTACCAGTTTGAGGTCAATCGGCATCCTGTAGCAGAATTTATGCCTGTTTTACTGAAGAGTGGTCAGTCTGCCTCGCAAGAGGAAGCTGTCGAGGAAATGAAGGACTATCGATCGATAACACAGCATTGGTGTCGATCGACAGTGATGCCAGAATATGGGCTGAGCATATTTTATTACCGCTGAAGCCCAGGAGCAACCCCAAATTACCAGAATACCCTTGGACGACCTACAACACTATTTATGTGCTTTCTAAGCCATTGTTGACGGCTAAGCTTTATTTTCATTGTTCTTAGTTAGAAGAGAAAGGACGAACTCCTTCATAGTCCTCCTGAAACTCCATTGTCTTTGGTCTTTATATCTATTGCAATTTCATCTATTCTATCCATGATTTCTGTGACAAACTTCATGTCTGAATAGATCCACCTGTTAGGTTTAGGGTTCAGATAGGTTATGAGGGATTAGCCCAAAATATAGAACTTCTAAGTTGTGATATTCATCATAGGATTGTTCTTACTGCTTGTGTTCTAGTGTCTTGAACTAGAACCCTGATCTTAGAATCATTAGGCACAATGCCATCGCTTGGTCTTTTCTCTGAACTGAAATCTATTTAGCTAAAATTGCTAGAAACATACGAGAGTTGATTTAGGAACCCTAGTGAACACACATTCAATCCGATCGTAAAGCTTTCTAGAAGCGATATCGATCGATGATCCAATATATTAATCGATCGATATTGTGAAAGGTGTATCGATCGATATTCCTATAGAATAATTAATCGACACTTTCTCCAGATCAACATGCGAGAGCTGAGATCTTATATCTAGTGATAGATAATCTAGACATGCGAGAGCTGGTAGATTATTGTTATTGTTTGAGTTCTATAATATCTTGCAAGCAAAAATTAGCCTCTATATCATTATAACCTTGATTACCTGAATAGAAACCCTAGATCTAGCAAACCATCCTTCCATCAAACAAATCTTAGCCAAGCTGAACAATAGTCTTGTTCAACTTGTTTACTGTTTACTGATTTTGCTATCTATATTTACTACTTATTAAACTATTTGCCTAGCTTAATCGCATAACTATTAGATCTTTTGTGCGCCCTAGCTCCCTGTGGATTCGATCCCTAAGTACTACAACTCGACCTCTTATTTGAGAGAGTATAAATCACTACTTAGGGTAATTTGAGTGATATCAAATTTGGCGCTGTTGCCGGGGAGATTTGATCGCCATTTGATCTTATTTAGTTAGATCTAGTCTATGTTTTACTACTGTTCAAAAAAACTGATAAAAATTTTTCTTGTGTTTCAGGTACATCCATATGAGTACCAGAAACAACAAGAGGATAGGGTTCTTACTAGTAGAGCCACTGGATTTGGAACGCGTGATCCATAAGTCTAAGAGGGCAGTCGACACCCTCCAAGCAGCGATTGGTAGCATAGAAATCCAAACATCGATCGACACTTTTCACCTGACATCGATCGATACTGTTCACCTGACGTCGATCGACACTGCTCATCAACCGTCGATCGACACTGTTCATCCACCGTCGACCGACACTGTTTAGCCGCCATCTGACACCACTTGTTTGGAGGCAGAGAAAGTCGAAGTGCTCATACTTACAGTTGACGAGAATGGGATGTTAAGAGACGAAGAAGGTCGCACTCGCAACAGCACATGACAATTGATTAATGCAGACGGTGCTGTAATCCCTGATGTGATTGATGTTGCTGAGACAAACAACTTTGATCTGAATCGTGAATGGTATGATTGGGGAAGTGTGGACCCTTTCCAAGTCTTCCTCATGAAGATCCCTGAGACCTTATCAAAGAACTTGAGGAGTTAGCCTCTGCAAGCGAGCAGAATGAAGTATCTGTAGACCACATTATCTGCAAAATCTTCCCCTATTCTCTATTTGGAGATGCATTTAGCTTGTTCAGTCCGTTGCAGCCAAGATCTTTAACCTGCTGGGAGGACATTAAGATCGTCTTCCTCAACAAATTTCTCTATGAAGCTACAACAACTCGAGAAAAGCAGAAGAATGATAAATGGGACAGGTTCTTGGCATCGTTAGATGAGGAGTATATGATTCCAATACAGCTGCTCGACGACATTATGGCAAAAAGGGATGAACAACATGTGTCTGGAGAGCTGAGCAGAGTAGAGGAAGCTGGTACTGAAGACACGACCTCAACGTCGACTGACGGCAGTACCTCAACGTCGACCGACGGCAGTACCTCAACGTCGACCGACGGCACGATCTCAACGTCGACCGACGGCACGACCTCAACGTCGACCGACGGCACGACCTCAACGTCGACCGACGGCACGACCTCAACGTTGGTCGACGTTACAACCTCATCATCGATCGACCAGAGAAGTCATTATGGAAGACTCCTTAGAGTTGGAGGAA
Organism: Brassica oleracea var. oleracea; assembly: GCF_000695525.1. Lineage (NCBI taxonomy): Eukaryota > Viridiplantae > Streptophyta > Magnoliopsida > Brassicales > Brassicaceae > Brassica > Brassica oleracea. The sequence continues at coordinate 46,875,134 of NC_027750.1, read as the reverse complement.
TTGCTTGAAGATATGAATCAAAATTCGAAGAAGAAGCTTGATGATGATCCGCACACTTCGAGAGGAGATTTGGAAACTTCAAAGGCTAGCATCGGTCGACACCAACATGATGAAATCGATCGACAACCACCCCCCATCATCGATCTACACCCACCCAACATCGATCGACTCCGCCAACCACTTATCGATCGACACCATCCACCTAATATCGATCGACTCCCATTGCTAGACGTTCCACAAGGTTGCATAATTGAGATGGAACCGATTGAGGAGAGGTTGTACATGTCTAAAGCCTCACACCTTGCTGTCCCTAAACATCAGAGACCACCTATCTGGACAGAAGAAGCTGCTAGGTTTCACAAAAGAGTGAAGAGGATACATGATCCTATGAAGATTGTGGTTCCATGCGCTGTGTTTGAAGCTAAATCTCCTATTCCACCTGATAGAAGTATGCAGTTCATTCTCACATTGAGGTATTGGATGATCATTAGCACGTTGAAGCTTCTCAGAGAGGGTTGCGATTTAGAGATGAAGTCGATAAGGGCCCAACAGAAGCAGCATCGATCGACACAGACCGGATACCATCAAACGACACCAATAAACCAGCATCGATCGACACTATCACCTCAACATCGATCAACACTGGACGCATATCAGAGCAGAAGGAGTTCAATGTGTGTGGAAATCTTAGGGATGGAGATACCACCACGCGATCAGACAAGTCTGGGGGAAAGAAGAGGAGGAATTGGAAGAAGAGGAAAAGGATCAATGGAGGTTCTCAGTTTTCATTGATTCCTCGCTACTCAGATGGTGTCAGGAAACCCAGAGTGCGCAGCAGATGCTTCTCACATCCTTTTGCAAAGCTTCGAGCACTCCTTCTTGGTGAGATGATAGACAAAGGAGAAGAGTTTATAGAGGAGGCTTTCACACAAAAATGATAAAGCTTCAGAGAGTAGACATTAGGACTTGTTTGGAGCATGTTCTCATTCTCATCCGGACTAAATCAGATCTCCAAAGTCAAGCTAAATGACTATAACAAAACGTTGAGTGGGAGACAACCCACTATTAGGAAATTTCTTTCAGTTTAGTTTAGATTGTTACTAATTAAAGTTTTTATTTATTGCAGGTTAAAAAAAAAAGATGGATGAACAGTAACAACGATACTGTAGCAACCGCACTGTAGCAAAGACACTGTAGCAATGAAATCGATCGACACTGTAGCAGAAAACCGGGAGTACTGTAGCAGAACACTGTTCATCGAAAAAAAAAGGTTATGTTTTATTAGTTATATTTTATTGACTTTTAGTGTTTTGTTTAGGTAAAAGGAAAAAGATCCAAGGAAAAAGAGTTGATATACCAGAAGCGATCGACGACAACAGGCCATTGTCGGTCGAGAGAGCATCACGAGTATCGATCGATCGCCACTTAACTGTGTCAATCGACGCTCACCATCAGCGATCAGGTATAACGTTTCACTTTGTTAAACATTGTCCTTATGATTTATTTCCCCACCAATCTTAGACTGTATAACACTGGTCACAGTGTTGTTTAAGTCTGGGGGAGGTTCTACTAATATTGTGTTTTAGTTAGCTATTTAGGAAAAAAAAAAAAGATCCGAGTAGACGATTCCATAGAACATCGACCGATGAGACCATGTCGCTATCAGTCGACAGCACCTCATCAACAATGATCGACTGTCACTTCATTGTGTCGATCGACACTTAGCAGGTCATCGTTCTTACTTGTTAAATTATGTACATATGATTATTTCTCGCCATAACTCCGACTAAATATACACTGGGGACAGTGTAATTTAAGTCTGTGGGGATGATTACTGATATTAGTTTGTTCATGAGTCTTATAAAAATGTTTTCAAAAGAGTTTTATTGAGTCAAGAAGGGGATAATGAACTTATTTGATTTTTGCTTGTTATCTAACCACTCTTTAGCACCATTCTAGATTTACTGATTGCAGATAGTACCAAAGAGGATCAATCTGTCAACTATTCACACTTGCTGAGATTGTTTGAAGGAACCAAAGCTTACCTCCAACAGTAAACCTGACACAACTGCTTGTCTTGGGGCTTGGTATACATGGGATCGGATTCTTCAAACAAGTCTGGAAGGTAAAGCCTTTTGTAGATTTATCACCTTTTCTCTCTCTATTTCGACCCTAGATTTATAGGTAGAGATATTT
>NC_027750.1:46867385-46872878 GCF_000695525.1 Brassica oleracea var. oleracea | reverse complement strand
AACTTGGTGGCAACCACCATTTAGGCTTGATTCATGGAAGCATGTCCAATCTTGGTCAATGATCTTGCAATATAAGCAGACTTTGACTAAAGAGAGCAATTAGTAGAAGAGAGAAAAGATAAGAACTAACTTTTACCTGCAGATCCAGATACTTGTTTGAAAATCCTTGCATCCAGTGATCGATACTTCCAAGGTAAAGCCTGCACTTTTATTTATGTTATGAAATGAGGTTGGTAGAGGGGAATGTCAGACAGGATTTGCTAAGTTGTTGGCTAGGTGAATTTGGTTGCTAAGCTAGGATATGGTATAATGTGCTTTTGTGATTTGGACTTCTTAGATGTGAAATGCAATATTGTAGAGGTGATTATTCTAAGTTTTAAATCATGTGACTCCCTGCTGTTTTCATACCTCTTTCAGAGAGACTACCCGTTTGTTTTGCTTGAGGACAAGCAAAAGGGTAAGTCTGGGGGAGTTGATAGACCATGGATTTTACCCATTTAAAGCCATGGTCTATAAGTGTTTTAATATATATTTACTACTATGTAGAGTCTATTTAGATTATTTACAGTTTCAGGTACGTTCTGGAGAAATATGGAGATTTTGGAGCCTTTTGAGGTGCAGAACTACACAGACGCGTCAGATGTCTAGCTATGTATGTAGACCTCCCACTGTTAGATTGTGCCCATATTTTGACACAAGATAGAACTTTGAGTTATTTTTCCAATGCCACCGATTTGAGGGCAATCAGCATCCTGTAGCAGACGTTATGCCCGTTTTACTGAAGAGTGGTCAGTCTGCCTGGCAAGAGGAAGCTGTCGAGGAGATGAAGGACTGTCGAGGAGATGAAGGACTGTTGATCGATAACACAGCATTGGTGTCGATCGACAGTGATGCCAGTATATGGGCTGAGCATATTTTATGACCGCTGAAGCCCAGAAGTAACCCCAAATTACCAGTACCCTTAGACGACCTAAAACCCTATTTATGTGTTTTCTAAGCCATTGTTGACGGCTAAGGTTTATTTTCATTGTTCTTAGTTAGGAGAGAGAGGAGGTACTCCTTCAGAGTCCTCCTGGAACTCCTTCAGAGTCCTCCTGGAACTCCTTCAGAGTCCTCCTGGAACTCCTTCAGAGTCCTCCTGGAACTCCTTCAGAGTCCTCCTGGAACTCCTTCAGAGTCCTCCTGGAACTCCTTCAGAGTCCTCCTGGAACTCCTTCAGAGTCCTCCTGGAACTCCTTCAGAGTCCTCCTGGAACTCCTTCAGAGTCCTCCTGGAACTCCTTCAGAGTCCTCCTGGAACTCCTTCAGAGTCCTCCTGGAACTCCTTCAGAGTCCTCCTGGAACTCCTTCAGAGTCCTCCTGGAACTCCTTCAGAGTCCTCCTGGAACTCCATTGTCTTTGGTCTTTATATCTATTGCAATTTCATCTATTCTATCCATGATTTCTGTGACAAACTTCATGTCTGAATAGATCCATCTGTTAGGTTTAGGGTTCAGATAGGTTATGAGGGATTAGCCCAAAATATAGAACTTCTAAGTTGTGATATTCATCATAGGATTGTTCTTACTGCTTGTGTTCTAGAGTCATGAACTAAATCCCTGATCTTAGAATCATTAGGCACAATGCCATCGCTTGGTCTTTTCTCTGAACTGAAATCTATCGAGCTAAAATTGCTAGAAACATACGAGAGTTGATTTAGGAACCCTAGTGAACACACATTCAACCCGATCGTAAAGCTTTCTAAAAGCGATATCGATCGATGATCCAATAGATTAATCGATCGATATTGTGAAAGGTGTATCGATCGATATTCCTATAGAATAATTGATCGACACTTTCTACAGATCAACATGCGAGAGCTGAGATCTTAGATCTAGTGATAGATAATCTAGACATGCGAGAGTTGGTAGATTATTGTTATTGTTTGAGTTTTATAATATCTTGCAAGCAACAAGTAGCCTCTATATCATTATATTCATGATTACCTGAATAGAAACCCCAGATCTAGCAAATCATCCTTCCATCAAACAAATCTTAGCCAAGCTGAACAATAGTCTTGTTCAACTTGTTTACAGTTTACTGATTTTGCTATCTATTTTTACTACTTATTAAACTATTAGCATAGTTTAATCGTATAACTATTAGATCTTTTGTATGCCCTAGCTCCCTGTGGATTCGATCCCTAAGTACTACATCTCGACCTCTTATTTGAGAGAGTATAAATCACTCCTTAGGGTAATTTGAGTGATATCATAAGGATTCCAGCTTCTATCCTAAGCCATGAAAATGATCATCTACTCCATTATCAACCTCGGGTTTGTCCTTCATCTCAAGATCAAACTCTTGTACCAACAAAATCCATCTCAACAATCTTGATTTAACATCTTTATTGGCTAAAAGATTCTTTAATGCATCATAATTAGTGCAGACAATGATTTAAGACCCATCTAAATAGCTCTTGAACTTTTCAAATGCCAAGACAATGGCTAAGAGCTATTTCTTGATGGTTGCCTACTTCATTTGAGCATCGTCTAGTGTTCGACTTGCGCAGTAGATTACTTGAGTCTTCTTGCCTTTTTGTCTAGGAACTTCTCCTACTGCGAAGTCACTAGCTTTACACTTCATCTCGAACGATAGATCCAAATCAGGTGATTGAACAATGGGGACACTTATCAGCTCATTCTTCAGTCATTTGAATGCCTTCAAACACTCATCATAAAAGTTGAACACAAGTTATGACACATTAGTTTGGTCAAAGGATGATCTATCTTTGAGAAGTCTTTGATGAATCTTCAATAGAACCTCGCATTCCCTACAAAAATTCTGATCCCTTTCATTGAAGTCGGTGGCTCCAATCTAATGATCACATCTATCTTGGCTTGATCAACCTCAATTCCTTTCTCAGAGTTCGTGTTCAAGAATAATTTCTAACTTCACCATGTACTGACATTTCTCCCGATTCGTCTCTTCACATCTTTATAAATCTTGCAAATTTTTTGTCAGAAAAGAGGCAAAGGACACCGAGAAATCATCCATGACACTATCACCATGTCCTCAATGAGGTCCGACAAAATCGAAATCATACATCTCTGAAAAGTGGCTGGTGCATTGCATAATCCAAATGACATCCTTAAATATGTGAAGGTACGATAAGGACATATGAAAATCATCTCCTTTTGATTATTTGGGTGGATGAGGATCTGGAAGAATCCTGAGTACTCAAAAATAGTTAGATGCAGAATTTAGTTTTCGATAATCAACACATATCCTATGGCATGTGATGGTTCTAGTAGGAATCAATTCATCTTTTTTATTCTTAACCAAGGTGATTTCTCCCCTTTTGGGCACAACATTAACATGGGAAACCTAAGAACTATCAGAGATTGTAAGAAATACTGAGAGACAACACACACACGATAGAAGAATTACGCGACCAAGTGATATATCATTGTTTTTATCGGTTTTTGACCATGATATATGTCCTGTTTAGATTTTATATTATGTATTTGAAGTTTTTTTAGAGTTTTTTCAGGTTTAGGTACATTTTGGACAACTTTAGAGATTTTGGAGCTTTATGTGATGTAGAACTGCGCAGATACATCAAACGTAAGAACCAGATGGAAGACTTACCACGGTACGATTGAGGTCCTCTTTTTAAATAAGATATAGTTTTGAGCTAAATTTCCAATGCCATTGGTTTGAGGTCAATTACGATCCTACACCGAAGTTTATGCATGTTTTACTGAAGGGTGGTTCGTATGATGCTCGAGAAGAAACTGTCGAGACTTCAAGAAAATTGAAGGGCATTGAGCGACACCACATGAGCATTGAGCGACACCACCTAAGAATCAAACTACGCCCATCCTAACCAATTTCCCAACAAGTTTTAGTGACGTTCCAAGAATTGCAAAGTGGCCCAGAAGTTTCCCTTATTTACAAAAGAGCTCAGGACGTGGCCTAACCTATTTATATTTATTTTTCAGCCACTAGTTAGGCTACGCTTGATTTGAGAGAATGAGAGAAGAGAATAACTCTTTTGAGAGTCTTCTTGGATTCCTGTGGATTTAGTTATGATTTCTATTTAGTCTTTGATTTATGTTTCTTTAATCATGTCTGAATATGCATATTGTCAGATTTAGAGATTATAAGTGGCTTATGATGAACTGCTGATTGAATTGCTAGGATTTATCTTATTATATTCTTCACGAAGATTGATCTTACTGTTTTGTTTCTATAGTGATTGGAATAGTGCGAGAGTGTGACTTATCACATAGAATCTAGATCTTTGGATAATTGGAATCGCACGAGTGTGACTGATAACCTGAAATGAATCTTGTTGAGCTAGGTTGTTAGTCACAACGAGAGTTGGTCTATAAAACTTAGTGGACATATCGAATTGGATCATTAATTTGCAACGAGAGTTGGCCTTCGAGGATTTAGACATAGATAGTAATCGCAATGAGAATTGGATGACTTACTTCTGAATTCGAGTTCTAGGATTTTTCTTTATAAAACCTTGGTATCTATTGATTGCAGTTTTGAGTTACATGTTTGATTTCCTAAGTCTAGTGTTTTATCTATCATGCTTCACAACCTTATATGTTTTACTTCTTTGTTTTTTATTTGCTTTCTACTTGCTGGCCTAGCTTAGCTTGAAAGAGTTGCTTGAGGTTAATTTGATCATATCACCAAGCTCTGCACAGAATACAAAAATATACCAAAGGCAAGCTATGTGATATTAGAACTGTAATGGTTCACCAATTACATTTTCTGAAGGAGCTCTAGTTTTAAGAAGAGAACATGGGAAAGTTCAAGAAGAACGATCTGGAAAGCTTGGTGTTAATTGAGAAGGACCATACCAGGTATCTCGACTTGTACACCCCTACTTTTATGACTATCTATATGAATTAATGAAAATGGACTGAACACCCGTGCAACAACCTTGGAATTTATGAACTTGTGCAAGTACCACTACTAATATAAGAAACACGGTTCCATGAACCTTATACTTTGTAACTAGCTAATCGAACTACGGCTAGTCTTGATCCCATTCGAGAAACGTAGGCATCCCTTTTTGTGTACAACTACCACTAAAACAAAATTATTTTGAGTCTGCAGCTCTCTCTAATTAACGAGTTCATCAGCTCCCTCTGACACATCGGTGTCTTGGCCACATAACCTATTTACTTTAGTGCATCTCTCGTTGGCTTCTTGGTGAAATGATATAGGCAATTAAAGTTTCCTCGTCGCTCTGCGTGAACATAAAAACACCTATTTAAAAGACAGTGGGGGCTCAACCTCGCAAAACACTTAGGAAACGAAACTAAAACCATGTATGACAAGGATAAGCCAAAAATAAGTTTGCACCTATATATGGCTTTGCCGTAACACACCAAGAATATTCCAGGCTTCTCTACACCCGGTGTCACTTAAAATTACGTAACAATTGGAAATACAGTTCCAAAATGTTAAATAACCCCCCCCCCCCCCCCCC
>NC_027750.1:46862678-46867342 GCF_000695525.1 Brassica oleracea var. oleracea | reverse complement strand
CCCCCCCCCCCCCCACCCCTCGGGGGAAAGTGTGTGGATAAAAGCTTTCATAGGAACCAAAAAGTAATACAAGTATATTTAGATAAATAAAAAATGGTCACATGCGACCTAAGACTCTGAGTCACTAGAGACCGGAAAACCAACGATCAAGTCGGGCTTATTGATATCCATCTCGTCAAGATCAACTCGGAACTCTCAAATGGAATGCGCCCAGCAGCGCATATCCTCTTCCAAACCAGTCACGCCCTTGAGCACAGCTCCTTGGTAATGTCAACCCGTCCAGTAGTTTGAATACGAAGAGAGAATTATCCTGAACAGCATTCGAATAGGCAAGAGCTTGCTTGACCCTGTCAAACCGAGCTTTATACTTCTAGGCAGCAGACCGGAGGTGGTCTCGACGCGGGTGGACCATCTCCTCATAATATTTCAACTCTAGCTCGAGGTGGTCTCGATGCTGACAACATTCTCGCTGAGCATCACCGAGGAGATTCCTGAGCTTGGTTTCCCTAAGCATGGCCGCATATCCAGACGCTGACAAAGATCCCTGTGTGCTTTTCAGTTGAGAAGGAAGGGCGGAACCTTGAGCCTCCAACTCCTTAAGACAATCATCTTGGACTCTTCCCCGACTTCAACTTTCACACACTAAAACTCAGCTCTGATGAACAGTGAGTCAACCCTTTCCCTTCTCATGTGCTATCTTCAGTGCAATACGATCGAGGTTGGTGGAATTTTCTCTCTCTCATAAAGGAGCGCACATTCATTGTACATGCAGAGTCGATTCACCAAGATCATATGATAAAAAGAAAGGAAAAACCACAAGGAACATTAATAAAATTGGCACTCCGCACCAACACAAACCAAACTGAAACAGGAATATGCTTACCGCGAGCGTTAGTCCGACATATGCCTCGCTAAACATCGCTCTGCACAAAGTGCTCGAACTTATCCACCAGATTGCCAGCCAGGCGAAAACTCTGGTATATCTAAATGCTAGACGAACAGTCCTCAGAAAAGGATGTGTCGCCCGGAAAATCAAATGACATAGCAAACTTCCTTGTCCAAGAACATCACTCATCATCAAAACGGGGTCCAATCCAAATCTGTTATGGTTCTCTTAGCTGATGCAGAAGCTTCCCTCTCACTACATCGGAGAACAAGCGGCTGATGTCGAGACCTAGAACATGAGCCTCGCTGATCTCCACTAGAGGAGCTCAAATTCCGGGATCACAAAGTATCAGTCAATCAGAAATATATAACACATAAAAATTGACAGGCACCTGGAATTCCGCTCATCAGAGTGAACGTCAAAAATAGTTGTAATCCCAATAGGAGTAAATTAACTCCAAGTACAAGGGAAAATTTCCTTAAATTTGCCAATCACAAGTTGCACCATCTCGGTTTCAATCGATGTCGTTAAAGGATAAACTGCCTATAGAGCATATAACCCTTAGAACTAGAACGATTAACTCGGGAACGGAGTTCTCGTCGATCTTGACAAAGAAATACTTGCTTTCCCAGTTTCTATTCAAAATAGTGGGGGAAATTATTATCATGGGATTACCAACGATATCATACATACCGGGCTTTAGCGAAATTGACTTAAACATGGTGATGGCCTCAAGTATTTGTAGCTCGACGTCCTGCCCACCTGCCCAATATCACAGGATAAAAAAAAAAGGACAATGATGGTTCAGATTATCACGTCTATGGTAGTATTTGAACAGGATGGCGAGAAGAAGGAACCAAAGGTTACACTTTTTCAAGAAGGCTGCATACATTGTGAAATACCCTGGAGGCGCTAACCAAGGCATGGAATCCCCAATGGGAAAAGTAAAATTGTCACTATAAGAATCTCAAGTGACTCTTTCAAGTTCTGAATCGACTCCGATATATTGACAGTTTTCGGAGTCAAGAACACCGGGAGAAAAGTGACCAAACCAAGTCAAGTTTTGCAATCCCCAACGGGAACCAAAAACGTTGCTCCCGATACCGGAGCCCGGGCACCAGAGCAGAAGAATGGGCAACTAAACTGACATTCCCGAAAGATGGAGTAACGGCAGAAGAAGGCGGGCTCAAGACATGAACCCATCATTAGATGTTGAATCATCGGAACTGTTAGGAGAGGAAGCCAAGGGGACCCTCCTTGATTTTCTTCTGATCAGAGGCGCCATCGAAAAAAGAAGTGAAAAAAGATAAAAACAGAGAGGAGATGAAGAATGAATAGGAGACAAGAATTACATATAGTGAAGAATGTAAAAGAAAAAGTTACCTACATCAGTTGAAATTACATCTCTTCCTCTTGAAATGATGTAATGAAGGCAATTCAAGGAAAACAAAGATTCTAATCCTTCTTAAGCCAAGGAAAGAAATGATTTTCTTTTTCAAAACGATTTGGTTCCTAAGAAATGAAAATCAAACCTTTGATTTATATCAAATGCATGGTAAAATCAACAATTAAGGATAGAAAACCGGAATGTTGAACCGAGTCCTAGAATTATCTTGCACCGACGACCTCGAACGTGACATCCAGCTCGGAATCAACATTTGACCTGGATAACAGCCTAAAACACTCTGGTTTTCAGGGAGGGCTATTGTTGGAGGAGGAATTCACACACTCCAGACCCGGTCCAAGTAATCGACCTTGTTAGGGGATTCTTGTGTAGGATCTTTGTGAGTACCACAAAACGTTGGATGAGGCTTTGATTTCGTATGAGTTTGAGAGAAATAGACTTGAAGAGATGTTTTATTGAGTAAAGAAGCCGGAACTACAATGATTTGAGTATGAACCCTAGTTCGAGCCGTCTAACTCTAATCTCTAAGTCTTGAAGTGTCGATCCCTTGCTCTAGGGTTTAGGCTCCCCTTATATAGTTGTCTTAAGGTCGGCCTTAGTCGTTTTGCGCAGGTTAAACTCTTCCATATTCGGAAATATAGAAGGTTCTCCTTATCGAAAGTTTTCATTTTTCCGGAGGAAGGGGGTAGTCCCTGGGACCAGACCCGGAATACTTCCTAGCGAAAACCCAGGGCGTCTCCTAGCGTGGACCCAAAGGCCGGTTTCCTGCCTGAGGTCTGGAGGAATTCAATACCTGAGTATTTTTCCTTAACAGACCTGACGCAACTAAGGCCCAAAAGAAGACAGCAGACCCACAAACGTCAAGGATCCATCCCAAGCTGAGGAGGTGGCCCACGCCGAGCTAAATAATCAAACCAGAGCGCAATAAAAAGTAAACATTCAAGACGATCATAAAGGCACCTGAAACTCACCGGAGATCGTGCCACCGTTACGATCCATCTTGCCAGTACCTATAAAAAGAGAACCACGAGGAAGAAGAAAATGATTCAGTTGTAGATTGAAACTTATAGTCTCAATACCTCTGCACCTTCTTTTTCTTATACCCTATGTAATCAATCATATATACATCGTTCATACATGATCATCGATATATATAATTTTTCTTAATTTTTTTCATTTCAACTTCTGTATGTTCGCATTGGTTCGTTGGGAACCCATTGTGCATGATGATTACCCGTGGATCATACCATTTTGGGTACACTTGATCGGCTTTCCTCTCCATCTGTGGACTGACACAAACCTAAGAAACATAGGAGGTCGAATCGGGCACATTGACACTATGGAGCTCATGGAGGGACGTATGCTTATAGATGTGGACTCAAGACGTCCTCTGAAGTTCTCTCAGAAGGTAGAATACGAAGGTGATGAGGTTACGATCGAGATAAAGTATGATCTGCTCTTCAAGCATTGTACTACCTGTGGAATGTTGTCTCATGAGAAAGGATACTGCCCCTCCATCGGTGCTAGACAGCCCACTCTGGAACGAGCTGATGTGTTCACACGTATGCAGTTACCGGTGCGACACAACGGCCGTGACAATCAGAATAATGATTGCAGACATCACCAGCCTTCGCTGGAGATAAGAGAGCCCCACTCACGCACCTATGCTGAGTATATGCCACGGCGTGATTTGCGTATCAATCTCCGAGAGGGGAACGATCGTCAGTCTCGATCATGGGATGATAATCGCTGCTTGGGGTCACAGGCAGATCGCCGCATGGGGACACATGCTGATAGAATCATCAGACGCAAAGACGACTATAAGCGGAGTGACAGATATGGTGGAGGACGCGCTCGTGCAGGTCCATATGATCGCAGAAAGGAGGTTTCATGGAGGCCAAAACAGAGGCTCCCCGAGGTAAATGGCAACGAGCAGATGGGTGATGGTTCAAATGTTTCGAAGAATGCGATTGTTCCCTATGAACACATCTCTGGGGCAGGGTCCCTTGACTCGCTAACTCATTCTAAGGATGCAGATGCTGGTACCTCTAGGAAGCTTGCAAGCGCCATTGTCACTCCATCGCGACTGGATCGTGTAATGGAGGATAACGTGACGGTACGGAGCAGGTCTGTGGGAAGCGGGGATGGAAAGGCTCTCACGTTCTCTCCCCATAAGGGTAAGGAGATCTCCGATGACCAGATTATTGGCGCCCTAAGTGACATGGATATAGTTGAACATCATGATAAAGGTATACTGGATGCGGAGGATCATGATGATGATCTATTGGGAGCGGATCTTATGGAGATGGAAGGCAATGCTCGGCTTAGTGGTGAAACCATGAAGGACAAGGGGGTAAATGTTGAGAACAAACC
>NC_027750.1:46847718-46862014 GCF_000695525.1 Brassica oleracea var. oleracea | reverse complement strand
TATAGCTCTTTCTCGCCTTTCAAGCAGATGTTGAGTGATTGTGGAATGTTAGAATTTCCATTTACTGGAAAAATGCTTTCTTGGGTTGGTAAAAGATCAGGAGGGACAACCGTTAGATGCCGTCTGGATAGAGCAGTAGAGAATGAGAACTGGCATGAAAATTTCCCACATTCAGTTGTCAAGTATTTGAGGCTCTGGGGCTCGGATCATCGTCCGATCCTCGCAGATATACTCACAAAACCAACAAGGAGAAAAAAGAAATTTAAGTTTGATAAGCGTTGGTTGGATAACGAGGAGCTAAGGCAAGTTATTCTAGAGGGATGGAAGTCGAATGATCTCCCTCCTGATGCGAATATAATGGAACATATTGCTAGCTGCCAGAAAGCTTTGAGTCATTGGAGGAGGCAAAATAATGTGAACTCTGAAAAGTTAGTAGAAGAGCTTAAGGAGAAGGTAGAAGGTCTTTACGAGGACGATAATGCTACTTCTGAGGAGATATCAGAGGCTCTAAAGGAATTATCCACTGCTCTTAAGGCAGAGGAACAGTTCTGGAGACAGAAAAGTAGGGTCCTATGGCTAAGGGAAGGAGATAGGAACTCGAAATTCTTTCATGCCCTAGTAAAGCAAAGAAGAGCATGTAATAGGATAACTCAGCTCCTCGATGAAAATTGAAACGTGGTGGAGGACGAGGAAGGATTAGTAACCATTGCTACTAGCTATTTTAGGCAAATATTTGAGTCCTCTAACCCAGAGGACATAGCTGATGCGTTAACAGAGGTTTCGACGACGATTACTGGGGATGTAAATGACAAACTTACAGCCCAGGTAACTGAGTGGGAGGTCAAATTAGCTTTGTTCGCTATGCATCCAGAGAAAGCTCCAGGACCTGATGGGATGACAGCTCTCTTCTACCAAAAGTTTTGGGATATTGTCAAGGAGGATTTAAGTCGTATGGTTAACCAATTTCTCTTCGAAGGGACTATGGCCCAGGGTCTGAATGACACGAATATCTGTCTGATCCCTAAGACATCAAAGCCGAATGAGATGAGCCGAATGAGAAGAAAAAGTTTAGACCTATTAGCCTATGCAATGTCAGCTACAAGATAATATCTAAGGTCTTATGCCAAAGATTGAAGAAGGTTCTGCCACAGAGGATATCTGAGACTCAGTCAACTTTTGTTGCTGGTAGACAGATCACAGATAATATCATGATTGCGCAAGAGATGTTTCATGCTCTGTAAACAAAACCAGGGGGAAGAGTTAAGAGAATGGCCATAAAAACCGATATGAGTAAGGCATACGATAGGATGGAATGGTCATTCATTGAAGCGGTCATGAGAAAGATGGGATTTTCGGAGATATGGTTTGAATGGATTATGCGGTGTATCACTTCGGTCAAGTATAAAGTTCTCATTGTGCGCCTAGGGAAGAGAGAGGAATTGGATTCCGTATGATCCATGAATTTAATCTAGCCCTCCTAGCCAAACAGCTCTGGCGCCTTGTTCAATATCCAGATTCATTAGTGGCAAGAGTTCTTCGGGGGAAATATTACCGTCTAAGTTCGCCCTTGCGTTCTGGTGTTGTGGATTCCCCATCGTATATTTGAACGAGTATCATAGCGGCAAGGAAGTTACTACTCTTGGGCATCAGGAGTAAGGTGCATTCAGGATACGAAATTAATGTGTGGGAGGACCCCTGGATTCCTTCGACGCCGAACCCCTGGATTCCTTCAACGCCGGCAAGGCCAGCAAGATCAAAAGTCCCAGTTGTACATCCAAGCATGACCGTCAGCAGCCTTATTAATTTCGAGTCAAAAGAATGGGATGCCCGATTACTGGAACAATATGTGGACCAAGAAGACATTCCGTTGATTAAGAGTATGGCCATAAGCCCTACTCACCGACGAGACACTTATTGTTGGAGCTATACTAAAAGTGGTCAATATACGGTAAAGTCTGGATATTGGGTTGCTATGAACGTGATTAGAACAGAGGAGGCTTTAGAAGTCCTACAACCCAATATAACTAAACTCCAAGCCTTTGCTTGGACAGTAAATGCGCCACAAAAAGTTTGTCATCTTATATGGCAATTAATCTCTAGACAGGTAGCAGTAACGAGGAATCTAATACGCCGAAATATGCGATGTGAGAACTACTGCCCAAGATGTGGTGAGCCAGAGGAAACTGTTACTCATGCAATCTTTGAATGCCCTCCAGCATTACAAGCATGGGCCTTATCATCTACACCATCGAGCTCTCAAACCTTTCCGGTACCAAGTGTTTACGCTAATATGGATTATTTGTTCTGGAGGAAGAATAATATAATGGAGCCAGAAGATGATAGGGACCCTTATCCTTGGATAATTTGGTACATTTGGAAAGCCAGAAATGATAAGTTGTTTAGAGGCATCGATAGAGACCCATTGGAGCTAGTTAGGTATACATAAAGTGAGTGTCAAGCTTGGCATAATGCGAGGGAAACTATATCTGCTCCCATACTGGGACAGCCCGAAGTGGAAGAGCAAGCCGTAAGCTTGGGTGAGATATGTATGGTGGATGGCTCGTGGACCTCCACAGCTCAGTTTAGTGGAATGGGATGGGTCTGGAAGGATAGCACGGGAAAAATTCAACTTATGGGTTCCAGGAATCTAACGCGGCGCGAAACACCTTTACATTCAGAGTTGGAAGCGCTAAGATAGGCAATGGAGTGCATGATACAACATTCGACCTGCCAGAGATTTGGGACGGATTGCAAGGACCTGTTCACAATGATGCAAGAACCACAAGCATGGCCCAACTTTGCAACGGAGCTGGAAATCATTCAAACCCTTCGGTTGTGTTTTTCGGAATTCAAGATCACCTACTTACCAAGGACGCAAAATGAGATTGAAGATTCGCTAGCTAGGAATGCACGTTTTTTCCATAGATCTTTATGTTTTGTTGGTTGTTCTATTCCGGTCTGGCTTCCCAGACCACCTCAAGTTTGAGTAATAGAATAGATGTTTGCTGTCAAAAAAAAAAAAAATACAAGTATTCATAAATTCCGTACCCTATTTCTTGGTGAATTATGAAATCCATCAGTTTCTAATCAAAAGAAAATTAATTGGAATAATTAGACTTTGATTTTTTTTTATATGTTATTAAGATTTGATTTCTTATATTTTATTTGTTTTAAATACTTGTAAACAAATTTGGTTGGTTTATTAATATATTAAAAACTATATTAATATATAAACTTAATTAATTATAAGATTAATTCCGGATAATAATTAATCAAAGATATATTGGGACAAGTTTTATAATCAAAGGTATACTAGCACAAAGCATTTTTCAAAATGGTTCGTTTAGCCAATTTTTTTTTCAAATAATAAACCAAAAAGATATGTAACTCATAATTAAAAGATATGTAATTAATTAGCCAAGGTGTCTCTATTTCGGTTACCAAACCGTACTCCAATTTGTTTTCCCAATTAATTGGCAGACCATACAAAAGAACTCAGTCTGTTAACTAAGTTTTATGTTACGAAAGATATATAGAAGAAATGATATAAATTTTTTTAAATAATTACACCTACAAGTGTCTTTTCTTTTTCTTTTTACTACTACTACATCACCGATACAGTTCTGAAAAATATTTCGTCTGATTGTATAACATTTCATGACGGAATAAAAAACATTGACGGGCTATATGCAAGTGCTTTTTCTCTACGTAAGTAAACTTTTAGCGCGAATCTAATTTTACGAACCGGTACATGAAACATTGGCATCATCATTATATATATATATATATATATAACATTACTTCTGCCTCGTCCATGGATAAAGCTTCATCTCGGGTTTGTAATAAACCCCATCTTTTCGAACTGAGTAACCACATACGTAGCTAGGGTAACAATAAGCAGATGTGTCCGGATTAATATTAACCGGAAAATTCACAAATCCAAATCTGGACCGGAGATGACAATGCGTGGAAGCTTGCCTCCTCTTACCGTCGTACTTGAATTGGGCCACAACGTACCGGTCTCCTGGTTTGCTTTTCCTCCATACCTCATTACCGTTTGTGCATACAAAACCTGCATTTCCATTATTCTTTAGACCAAACAGATCATTGGAGATGACGATTCGTACAACCGAATTTGGCGGTACCCTAAACTCTGATCTGTGGTAGTATTGTTGGTGGTACGCTTCTAAGGAGTTTACAACTACTGATAAGTTTGAGATTTGTACAAGGAGAAGGATGAGAAGATTCATAACAAGGGTTTTGGGATTCATCCTCTTTGTGGATTTATGAGTTATTGCGTCTTAACTCTTAATTGTGTTTTGTTTTCTCAAATCTTGTAACTTCTGGGTTTTATTAGTACAAAAAAAAATTTTGAAACAGTTTTACTCGTTAATTAATACACTTTGGTTAGTTTGTTGGTGCGATAAATAGAGGAAAACAACTGAAACGGGGGTGGTCGTTTGCTCACATCTATCTTCATTTGTTTTATTTGTTTGCAAACTCCTTCCCCATTTGGTAATAAATAGGGCAATCGACTTAATATAGAAATATAGTTTGCATGTTGTTAAAAAAGAAATATAGTTTGCATGATGTTAGTTTCCGTTTTGTGCCTTTTTCATAATACGAACGTATATTTGTTGAAATTCATTTCCGTTTTGAATTTTGTTTGGGAGCTCTTTGCAACCAATTTTTTTAACTAACCAAATTCATTATAACAAAAAACAGTTATAGTTGCTTCATTTTAAAATTAATTAATTTTCCACTAAAACTCGCGAATTTGGTATTATGTGTCTAGTAGTTACTAAAATTTGATATAATTATTAAAAAATAGTATTGTTAAGAAAATTATTAAAAAAATATTTTAGATGTTATTTACGGAAACAAAGGATCTCTTTTTCAGAGTGACAAGTCTCGTGGGCTTATCATTTGGTTTTGAACTTTTGCGAAGAGTGTATTTTCGATAAGTGTAAGTTTGTGTGACTGTATCTTTTTCCGACATTGAACTTTCATCAAGGAAGATGTTTGACACCGAAAGCTACTTCTCCAAGTTTTTTTTTTGCGACATCTCGCGATTCTGAAGACTGGATTTAATTTCTTTCGAGAAAATGTAAATTAATGTTATGAGGACGTGTTTTGGTGTGATGAAATTTTTTAAGTAGTGTTACCGAGGATGTTTTGTGTTGTCCTGAAGGTTTATGTAACAACCGTAACCCGCACTACAAGAAAAAGGAGCTATTGTTACGATTTTTTGAGACTAGATTACAACTATAATAACTAAACTAAGATAAGGTCCTACCGACTCGGAAAGCCAAGCCGGTGGGGTGGAATCAACATAGAACACAGCTGAAGGGGGACTCCGAGCACCTCGTGCAAGCTTGTCCGCCACTAGATTAGTTGCTCTTGGTATATGTTGAATCTTGAAGGAAAGAAAGAAACTCTTACCAGAATTTATTCTCTTAAAATCTTTAACCCCAAGTTTTTAAACTTAAACTTTTAACCTTACATATACTTCAAACCATATATTCATACTTAACCTTATATCTTAAGACATTAAATCATATTACATACTTCAAACTATTTTTAAATATTTTCTAAATTTTAAACTTAAACCTCAAACTCCAAATCATATATCATAAATTTCATTTCTAAATCTATTTTTCATTTCTAGAACTATATAACATGTACTCTAAGTGAAGTAAACTTATAATTTTAATAACTTTTTTTTTATCAACAATAAAACTTATAATAAACATAAAAACTAAAGAAAAATTAGAAAGTAAAATTCTATTGCTGTACGAAAATGAGATTAGAAACAAAAATTCTAAAACAACTAACATTAAAGAATAAAATGTATTCTGTCAGTTGAGAAAAAAAAGTATAACAACCAAAAAAATTCCTATTGGCTGATTCACAAACACAAGGATCAAGCTTTTCACCGTCGGATGAGATTGGATCCAAGGGACCAAAGTTATTCCTTTTCTTCAGATCTCCATACATAGCTTTCTTCACTGCTGGCCTCCGCATCTCCTCTCTTCTCTTTCGTCAGAAGATCTCTCCACCCTCGCAAGATTTCTGCCTTCATCGCTCTCCATCTTCTCTACCACCTCCGTTAATGGTCGTTTATTATAAATTTTACTTCCATCATCTCTCTTCTGCGTGACTTTGATTTTGGTGCAGGTTGAAGAATTGAATGAGTGGTATCTCTGTCTTCCATCATTTGATGTCACGCTCACCGTTCACCACCACTCCACGGTTTGACATATATCTCTCTGTCGCTGTCTTTGTCTCTCTCTTTGAATCTGATTTTTGTTTGTTTTTTGTAAAGGAGGGTGGAGGATGCAGAAAAAGCTTGATGCTGGAGGATGCATAAGAAGCTTGATGGTGGAGAAGACAAGACCAGCCGTGGTCGCAGTGGCTGTTGTGCGGCGGAGGCAAGGCCACACATGGCGGCTGGAGGAGGCAAGGCGAGGCAGGCATGGCCGCTTATTTTTTTAGGGTTGAATTTTTTTTAATGATTTGGTTTAGTTATCTAAACCTAATTTTATTTTAAACCAATTTCATTTTGTAAACCGAGTTATTTTTATTTTGATTTATAGTGTAACCAATTGAAACTGAGATGTTACTACTACCGTCAAACTTTGTGAGGTTTAATTATGACAAATTAATAACATAATGAAGGTTACAAAATACAAAAATTTTGTTACACAATTATAGTAACGGATAAATATTATTTCGTTCGTCATTGATCATTATGTTTTGTGACTAATTTTTTGATAATAATAGGCTACAAAAAAAAATTGACCAAAAACAGGCTACAAAATTAAGATTTTAAATTAGTTATAAATAGTGACAGTTTGGGGCAATATATAATGTCAGTATCGGTGACAGTAAAAAAACTATAATATCGTCAATATTAGTGACATTTTGTGACAATAGATCCGTTACTAGAAGTGATATAATTGTCACATTAAACAGTCACAAATTAAGACAGTTTGATACAATTTAATAAGTAAGAAATTACTACAGTTTTGTTATTAATATACAACGTAACTATGTGTGACGATTTGTTACAAAAAATTTAGTCGCAAGAAATTGTGACATTTTTGTTACTCCAGAAAATTTGTGACACACGTATTGCAAACATTAATAATTGGTCACAAAAACGTAACAATGATAATATTGTTACGAATTCTTTGCTATTGTGACGGAAAATTTCGTCACAATACATTTATTTTCTTGTAGTGCCGGTAACCCGGTTTTATTAAATAATAGTTTCCATTTTATTTATACTAGGAGCGGAGCCCGCGCAAGCGCAAGGATATGTACGTTGTTGTTGCGTTGTCTCTAACTCTGTAAGAGAAATCGATGTTGTTGAAGTTGTTGAGATTGTGAAGGTGTTTTGCTGAGATTTGAAAAATTTGAAGTTTTATGGGGTGTTTTGAACTGCGAGGTTTATTGTGTTGTTGTTGTGGACTTGTGCTGTTGTTGTGGACTTTGGTGTGGGAAGAACAGTTGAAATTGGTATTTATTTGGGATAAATTTGCAAACACCCAAGGATGGATTATATATTTATATTGTTTGTTTTGCTGTCTGTTAAATAGTCTTAAGATAACCCCATATTTGTTATTTTTAGTATGCAAAGGATTCGTGAACGTTACCATTATTATTCATTAATAAAGTTACGTGTCTCCGGGGGTGAGAGTTTGCAAAAAATGCAAGACGCGACCAAAGTTCAAAATGAAAAAAAAAAAATAGGAAATTAGCAATAATAAAAGACACGAAAGCTAAGTGGTCGTTGATGGTTTGGTGGATTTGGTTCTTTAACTCCCGTTGCTTGGATTTGGTTCTTTAACTCCCGTTGCTGTCTTAGCCGTAACAACCGTATTGCTAGCAGATGCTGTTGCTTGTCCACCTTCGCTGTCCACGACTGTAGTTTGGTTGCTGCTATACATGTGTTATATTAATTTAGAAAGAAGAAAAAGTGTTGAAAAACTTATATTACTCCACCTACGCCTGAGTGCCAAAGAACCTATCGTCACTGATTGTAGAGACGGTTAAGGTACAGTGGTTTGGGGGTGAAATTGTATGGAGTGAAACGAATCTGGAAGAAGTAGTCTTTGCCATCTAGCTTTTCAAGGCATCTTGGTAGCTCATGCCTTCCAACACCACTATTCTGTAGTTGGATTGCGGTTTAAGAAGCTTTCAGAGGAAGCATAAGAATTATAACTAAACATAGGAGAAATGGTGTGAAGGAGCATAAACGTACCTCCTCGAGAGCCAGTGTAGGCGCATCTTTCTTGGTGAGCTTAGTCATCTCCCTGTCGAAGACTACAAACGTGGCACTATCATTGCTATCATAACCGCTAGCTCAACTTGGAACCTGGATAATTAAAGAGGACGATAAATGTGAACGTATACGTAAATTTTGGTTTGCCTTTAGATACATGTAAATATATACACTTCGAACCTGATAACCCCGGTCACTTTGTGAGAAACACATCTGTAGCCCTGAAGGGAAGAGCCGGATTACCAACTTCCACCTGCATCCAAGTGCAAGAGACGAATGACCATCCATTTTGTTGGAGGACCCCAACAATCCGAGTTTTATAAATAAAATCAGCTTCCTATGTCTAAACAAAAACAACATAGTTACCATTTTATGCGGCTATTTAAAACCCACATATGACTAACAAAATGTGTTCAAAGCGTGAGTGCTACCTGCTCGACGTGTTGAGTTCTCCGATTGACACAAGTTCTTTCTTTTTGATCCCTTCCATGATATCAACACACGTGAAAACCACTCTTGCTGCACCGCACAAGCTGCATAAAACATATGTTTACCAAATATAAACAGATTTAAATATAAGTTCAAGCCAAGACAGCTTGAGATAGAGGTTGCTGGTGTGGAGTTCAGATAAAGGTTGCATGCATAAGCAAGAGTATTTCCTAGACTATGTTAAAAAGGTCAAATATATGGCTGAAAGTATTGTCGTGAGCTTTTTTATGGAATGACTATTGTGAGCATGGTTTTAGGATTGACGGTCGTCAAAGTAAAACGTATAAATGGTAAATACTTTAGTGAACATGCTTTAATATTTTAAAATAGATGACCATACCTCAAAATATTGGACAGACAGCCGTGACCACCGTGAGAGACTGAGTATTATTGCCTGAGCTTAGAAGACCCCTAAACAGTTGCTGCAGCGTCGTCCCATAATGACAAATACACGACCCCATACTTTTAAAGGAGAAAATAAAAGTTAATTCAAATAAGCAGGGAATGGCTTACGGGTCAATGAGGTAACAGACCACAAGTCAAGTCGTTGGTGCAGCGTTGTTAAGGTCCTTGCACGAAACATATTTTCCCAACAACACCTGGAAGTTAACGAATAGTATGACGGTTCAAAACCAAATATAAATCGATGGTAGTGGAATAGTTATGTGGGTCGGACAATCTTAAAAAATACTTTAAAATTACCATGGAGTTCTAAGTTTTATTTTTGCAAGAGCTTAGAGATGCTCAAACTTCCTCACCATGAATTTCTGAAGGTCGATCACAGGAGCAGTCGTCAGGTCGTTATCAATATATGTTTGGGGTGAAGCAGATGACGAAAGGATCTGTTATCTTGTACATATTTTTACATCGTGAAACATAAAACCTATCAACTCTGACGATCGATCTGGCACGTAACGATGGACGATAATGAATGGAGCGAGCAATTGGAACGAAACCGTGTATCACAGTTCTGCAGAGGGACACAGAGGAGTTAAATCAAAACGTGATTTTGAGAATTAATAAGACATAGATGTAATATATGATTCGTGATAGAGTGAAGATTACAATACCTTCCACGTCGGAGAGCGTCCAAGGTTGAGTGACGGACGGCTGATTGAGCAAGAGAATCATCGGAGGATGACATTTTCGAGGCTGAGATGAAATCTGCGACTGTTCAAAGAAGCTGCAAGTAGATATGAGATGCACGCCCCTGATGAACTATATATTATATGAGAGAACTTTGATGCAGTTATGAAACCCTACCATTGATGGTCTGGGAGATGTTGCTATATATGAAGATGAAAAGTTTATCGATTTAATTTAGGAAATATAAAGGTTATGTATGTGTTTTGCGAGGCGTGTCGCTTTGGTCGAGAAACCATAGATTTAAGAACAAAACTTAGAGGGGAAATTCTTAAGGTAGAGATCTTAGCAGAATATAAGAACTCGTCTGTTGTTATAAATCATGGAGTGGATTGCTATTAACCAGATCCGGTCCAAGACCGGCCCAATACCTAGAAGATGGAGAGATGGTCGAAGCCTAGAGAGAGGAGAGAGAGAGCCGACTTCAGGAGAGAAAAAAACGGCCACAAAGCTTGGAAAAAAAGAAACTCTTTCTTTTTCCTAATAGATGTAATCTTTCCATTATTATGTATTAGTAGTTTTCCTAATACTAGTGAGTTTATGTTTTGAATACTTTCCTTTTATCTTCATCTTGTAATCCTTATATAAAAAAACTCCCTTGATCATTAATAATAACACAGAAACATTCAGTCTCTAAACTCTCAATTTACAACACGTTATCAGCACGATAGACTCCAAAACCCTGGGACAAAACCTAACCTAAAATCCGTCACACATAAACCCTAAATCAGGCGCAACTTAAGATCGATCTATCTCTCAAACCCTGAGGAACCAGACAATGAGACACATATCAAATTGAAGCTATTGACGAGACGAATCTATCAGCGCAAACCGCTCGTCGATCCGATCTCAGACGCGCCCACACTCGCAGAAACAATACGCGGCGCCGTCTGGATCTTTTGGAACCCTAATCTCGAAGAACCCTAATTTGTTCTTGCTTGCGTTCCGGCTTGCAAACTCCGATCAAGCTCAGCTTCAGACGTTCTAAACCCTAAATCAGGCGCAACTTAAGATCGATCTATCTCTCAAACCCTGAGGAACCAGACAATGAGACACATATCAAATTGAAGCTATTGACGAGACGAATCTATCAGCGCAAACCGCTCGTCGATCCGATCTCAGACGCGCCCACACTCGCAGAAACAATACGCGGCGCCGTCTGGATCTTTTGGAACCCTAATCTCGAAGAACCCTAATTTGTTCTTGCTTGCGTTCCGGCTTGCAAACTCCGATCAAGCTCAGCTTCAGACGTTCTTTGTCTGTGATCAACGTCCTCAGCCTCAGCTCAGCTTGCGTCCAGCTCAGACCAAATCCCCGATCAGATGGAACCGTCCGCGAGAAGAAACAAGCTCGCGATAGCTCTCGGCAACGCGATCCCGACTGCACGCGTTCGTCTCAGCCTCATCTCGCGACCCCGACTGCACGCGTTCATCTCAGCCTCATCTCGCGACCCCAACTGCAAGCGTCCATCTCGACTCGAGACCCGATAGGAAGTAGACAGCTCGCGTCCGAGGTTCATCCGTTCATCTGGGAGGTCCGGTTTCTACAATCTGCAAAAGAAAGGTAATCTTAATTCTGAGAACATGAATCGAACCTGGTTGTTTTGTAAAGATTGAAACCCTAAAATATAATCTCTAAAACTAAAAGCCATAGGTTAAATAGATCAATCCCCTATGAGTAAATCGAAGCTCTATAAGTTCGATCTAAAACCTAAAAACGAGATTGATCCATTGATCAATTAAAATCAGAACCGTAAAGGTTTTTGAATCTCAAATCAAATCCCCTTGATCAAAGATCAAAGTTTTCGAAATCCCCTAAAACCCTAATTTTGGAAAATCGGTTTTAATTTTGATTTGAAACTTGAGTATTTGATTGATCACCTAGAGCTATGATTATGATTGTTTTAAAACTTGAATCTGAATCTTGTTTAAACTAAAACCCTAATCTCGAATTTAAAATTCCTAAAGGCCTTGAAACCTTAAATATCTCATTACTTAAAGCTTGAAAGATTGATTTAAAGAATTTACATATTGAATGAGAGTTAGGTTGCTAGATTATTTAATTCTAAAACCTAATAGATATGCAACTAAGAAATATGATTGAATGTATATGGCCGTGTGGCCTAATACGTTGTTCATACTTGCGGCCTTGTGCACTTGATTGATTAAAAGCCGTGTGGCTTAGTGCATATCAAAGTGACCGTGTGGCCTAGTATCCGGATGGTTATATAAACCGGATTTCATCATGATCCGATCCTTAAGGTCGTTGTATCTTATAATGGCCATGAGGTATAAGCATCACAATGCAAAGCCGTATGGCCTAAGCATTATAGAGAGACTTATGAAATCATGTGCACTGATTATTTAAATTGGTTGCAAGAATTCTAAATCATGAATTGTTAATATGATTTCAGATGCCGAGATTTGAACCCATGGATTATGCCATTCTAAATCTCTCTGGAGATAATTATCTAGAATTGGAAATGAACACTTCAAATTGCCCTGAAGTCTAAAGGACTCGGGAAATGTATCATTGAAAGAAATGATGAAACTGAAAGTGAAAAGTTAAGAGCCATTACAATAATGCGCCATCATCTCACTAAGGAACTGAGAAATCAGTATCTACATATTGAGAATCCTCGTGACCTTTGGACAGAATTAAAGTCCAGATACACTATGGTATTATTACCAAAGGTCAAACATGAATGGATGAGTTTCAGATTCCAAGACTTTGAGACAGTGGCCGAGTTTCACTTTACCTTGTCCAGGGTCGTGTACCAACTGAGATTATGTGGAGAAGAGGTAACAGATAATGATTGTCTATTCAAGACATACTCCACATTCCATCCAGAAGATTTTTTGTCAAAACATATCTACATAGAAAGAGGTTCTACCACTTACAATGACCTGATCTCTTGCCTAACGGTGATTGAGAATGACAAGGTACTAAAGAGGAGCAGTGAGATGAGATACCCTGATACAAATAAGACCGATATAGATCAGGATAAATCCAAGGGAGCCGTGTCCAATATAACTCAAGGAGTGGCCGGCATGTCTATTGACTAAGAGAGATCTCGACATTTTATTTTAAAGTCCTTGATTTGTGATTTGCTTTAACCTAATTGTCATTCACGATTTTCCTATGATCTCTACTGATCAAAACTATGCTACAGATCAGTATGATAAAGAGGCAAGAGATGTGGTAACCATATTGAGATAACACCACGAAATTTTACACTATATGGCATGATAGGATTAGCCATCCTAAAGTCTAAACTTGATGCAAAGATTGAAAAGGCACAGAGTTATCCCGTAAAAGATCTCACGTTGTGAAACATGTACACAAAGGGAAACTCATTAGGCTTAATTTTCCCAAGCACCACGACCTTATAGTATGGTCATGAGGGGGAGAGAGGATAAACCCATGATCAATACTACAAGTTCGAGTACCACTATGGTCTAAGATCATGTTATATGGCTCGGTCATTACTCGGTCGTAGAGGCAGGACCATTCCTCGGCCGTAGAGGCCATGATACAAACGGCCAAACCAAAGAGGCCATTACTCGCCCGAAGAGTCCATGAGAGACATGGCTCGGCCGCAAAGGCCATAACCGGCTGGAGAGGCCATCACCTATAAATGATCGGCCATGTAAGCTATTATATATAAGAATAAGACTATAAAGTCTATAAAGCTTGAGGACATTATGAATTTACATGTATAGAATGATAATATGATCATATGCATGAGGCCATATAAGTGAGAATAGATATTTCCATCTCAGATTGAATACGGGTCATAAAACCAGACATACACCATCTTAAGAGATTTTGAATAAACCACCACATAAATACATGTGCCGTCTAAAGATGGAACCTCAGAAGAGGATTGGGAATATATAAGAATAGGACTTTCTCCACGAAATCAAAAGGACCGAGAGCCAAAACATGGGTGATCAAATAGTGGCCAGGTACGGATTACATGAAACAAATGAATCCGAATATTAAAAGAGAAAGATTATAAGCTGGATAAAGAATGTTAAAGGTACGAATGATTTTAACCATCATTGTCTTGGTAAAGATCTTTGGACTATACATTATGATTTAAGACGTCCAAAGAAAGATTATGTAAAGCTAGCTAATTGAGAAGCTAATCGAAATGCCAGACACTGACCCGTATATGGCCGTGTGGCCTAATACGTTGTTCATACTTGCGGCCTTGTGCACTTGATTGATTAAAAGCCGTGTGGCTTAGTGCATATCAAAGTGACCGTGTGGCCTAGTATCCGGATGGTTATATAAACCGGATTTCATCATGATCCGATCCTTAAGGTCGTTGTATCTTATAATGGCCATGAGGTATAAGCATCACAATGCAAA
>NC_027750.1:46846469-46847618 GCF_000695525.1 Brassica oleracea var. oleracea | reverse complement strand
GCTTGAGTTGAGTAAATGCATCCTCGCACTTCTCATCCCAAATGAACATCTTATTTCCTCGCAAGAGATCGTAAAAGGGGAAGGCGGTGGATCTGGAGATGAAACGATTTAGAGCAGCTATCCGGCCTGTGAGCCGTTGTACTTCTCTACTATTCCTCGGACTTGGGAGGTTCAGGACCGCGGATATTTGCTTCGGGTTCGCCTCGATTCCTCGCTGCGTGACTATGTAGCCGAGGAACTCGCCTGAAGAGACTCCGAATGTGCACTTTGCTGGGTTCAGCTTCATGCCGTATTTGTTGAGAGTTTCGAAGCATTCTTGAAGATGACGGAGGTGATCAATGGAATGGAGCGACTTAACCAACATGTCGTCGATGTACACTTCCATAGTGATGCCCAGCTTATCTGCGAACATCTTGTTTACAAGTCGTTGGTAGGTTGCTCCGGCGTTCTTCAAACCGAACGGCATGACCTTATAGCAGTAGGTTCCCTTATCTGTGATGAAGGCTGTCTTCTCGCAATCATCCGGGTGCATCATTATTTGATTGTATCCAGAGAAGGCGTCTATGAAGGTCAGCATCTCGTTTCCGGCCGTAGACTCGACTAAACGGTCAATGTTGGGAAGAGGGTAGCTATCCTTTGGGCAGGCTTTATTCAGATCGGTGAAGTCGACGCAGACGCGCCACTTGCCATTTTTCTTTTTGACGACTACCGGATTTGCCAACCATTCGGGGTAGCGGACCTCAGCGATCGAACCTGCGCCGAGTAGCTTGTCAACTTCTTCGTTTACGGCCTTCGACCTGTCAGGGCCGAGCTTACGTCGCTTCTGGCGGATATGTTTGAATGTCGGGTCAACGTTTAGCTCGTGGGTCGTTATAGTCGGATCGATGCCTTTCATGTCTGCCATAGACCAAGCGAATGTAGACACGTTCTTCCTGAGGAAGTTCAGAATTGACTGCTGCATTTCCTCAGAAAGGTATGCACCAACCCTTACGGTTCGACTTTGATCGGCGTCGTCAATAGGTAACTCGAGAATCTCGCTTTCCTGGGAACGGACTTTTGAGGTTGGGGGAGACACAGAATTAATGGGTAGAGATGACCGTGTAGTTTGACTGTGGCGACTAGGAGATCCCTAGCGGCCTTTTGATCCCC
>NC_027750.1:46845482-46846132 GCF_000695525.1 Brassica oleracea var. oleracea | reverse complement strand
CCTTGACGTCGTGATATTTGCAATGCTTGGTGAGATCGACGGTCCTGGAAGACCCGGCTCCGGCTGCAGGTTGGGTGGTGCAAACAGTATCGACTTGTTTGTCGGGCGAATCGAGCTCCCTTACCCACTTGTTCCATCCCTCGCCGCGGACTACGAGAGTTGAAACCGGCACGTTGTTCTCGTTGACGACATACATGTATCCGTCTTTGCGGCCGTTTTAGCCAGTTGGAGCATGCTGGCGCGGTTCTTATCGCGTGTTGGCGTTTTTAGCCGCTGGCGCTTTGGGTGCGTTCATCTTGCTGAGAATGGCGTTAGTATCTTCTTCCATTTTGATGAAGTTGTCAGATCGCGCGATAGCGTCCTGAAGCGACGTAGTTGGGTTTTGGTATAAATCCTCTCGGAATTTAGAACGAACCCACAACGTGTTCCGCAAGGCGTCAATGGCGATACCGTCTGGAATGTCAATCCTTGAGACTACGGTTTTGAACTTCTCCATGTAGTCGCGAAGACTCTGGTCTTTGGTTTGGTTGAGGTTCCACAAGCTAGAGGCACTAGCGCTGCGCTTGGTGAACATAATGTAAGTCTTGACAAAGGCTGCCGACAAGTCGCGGAAACTTCCGATGGAGTTTTCTTCTAACTGGGAAAACCAG
>NC_027750.1:46845022-46845453 GCF_000695525.1 Brassica oleracea var. oleracea | reverse complement strand
TCTTCTAACTGGGAAAACCAGGTTAGGGCTTGCTCGTGGAGAGTTTCGACGAACAGTTGGCAGTAGCATGCGTCCCTTTCTTCTTCTGGGAGTCGAGCCCGTGCCATCGCAATGTTGAAAGCTGTCATGTGTTCCACCGGGTCTCCGCCGGGTGTGTACTCGGGTAGGCGCAGTTTTTCTATTCTTCTGAGTTGGACGCTGGTCAGAGCACTAATAAACGGAGTGCGTGAGGTTGCGGCGAGGACGCTCTCGATTTGCGGGGCCGCGCTGGTTACTTGATGGATCTTCTCGCTCATTTGTTGGAAACTGAGTTTGAGCTCGGCGAGCTCGCGTATGGTTGCCAGATCAGAACCTACCGGGGGGTGGTCGGCGAGAAGGGTTTCGTTAGGCTCGGAGTCGTCTGAGAGATGTTCGCCTCCGGTCGCCGTCGG
>NC_027750.1:46824290-46844653 GCF_000695525.1 Brassica oleracea var. oleracea | reverse complement strand
TAGAATCAAACAAGAGGTTACAAGATTGACGGGAAATAAGGAGACAAGATCAAAGGTTTAAGCAACAGGATCAAAGAGATGATTGGGAAACCCTAGATCTAGCCGCCTCTGTGTGTTGTCCAAAAAATGTCATCTTTTTGTTGTTTCCTCATCCCCTCTTATAGTGTATCCGTCCGTGATGCCCTAATCGTGTCGTCCTTTGGGCCCTGTCGTTAAAGGCCGAGTATGCAGGCCTTGGTACTGTTCTCTATAAGCCGAGCGTATTTAGTCAGTTTAGCTGATCGGCTAAAAGTATTCTGGGATCGAGCCGACACCTTTAGCCGCTTAAGCCGACTAAACTGGTCAAGCTTGCCGGGCTAGGGCCTGTTATTCGATGGGCCTTGTGGAGGGATGTAATCCATCTCCTACAAATATTAACAACGATATAGCAAATAAAATGCACGAATTGTAATATCACACCTCTTCATGGGGCCAATTCGTTAAAGATTTCCGCAGACGCATCTATTCCTTGCAATCGCATTAATTCATAATCCCGAGAGGGCGAGAAGAGTACTAAACAACAATCCTAGAGAGCTATGGCGTTATGAAGCAAGAGGTTAGCGACACTTATCTTCTCCATCTCCAACAACTCTCAGGTCTGCAATTCCGGTGGGATCGCGAGCACCGGGACATTGTTCAGCCACCGGATCTCCTTGCTACCTTACCTGCTGCTGTTGTGTTAAAGGGTATGAAGATTACCGGAGATCTCTAACGATGAATTCACTCACAAGGTGTTGCTAGTTGATGCAGACCAGTAATAACCTGAGAGAAGGTGAGATCATCAATGGTAGCGTGGTGAGCAGTAGGCTATCCGGAAATTGCATATGAAGCAGCAAGTTTCAAAGGAGTGATTTAGGATTCGTCGGAAGAGAAACTCAGATAGCATGTATGAGATGTTGGATTCGAGGCTCAACCCTCACCTATTTATAGGGATAGTGTTTTTTTTCTTGTTAGCAAACGCTTCAGTTGTTGATAGTAAAGAAAGCCAGACGGGGAGACTGGGAAGATTAGGCCTGGGCATCCGGGTTTTTGGGTCGGGTTCGGGTCGGGTATTGTCGGGTCTGGGTCCTTCGGGTCCTAGCAATTTAGATCCATATAGGTACCTATAATTTTTCGGATCGGTTCCGGGTCAGGTCTTGTCGGATCCGGATCGGTTCGGGTCTATAATTTCAATACCCACAAAATACCCAAAATTTTTGGGTATATTTCGGATCCGGGTCAGTTCGGGTATTTAGGTCCCGAAATAGATCCGAAATACCCAAATTGGACCCGAAAACTCTAAAAATACCTGAAGAACCGCAAAAATACCCAAAACTTTATCCAAAATCAGATCCGAAAACCCAAAACATACCCAAATTTTACCTGAATACCCAAATTATATTTTCTAAAAATCTAAAATTTCACCAAAAACCTACAATTATATCCGAAAATCCAAACCCGAAACTTTTAAAAAAATCCAAAATACCAAAAATATACCCAATCACCCAAATATACCTAGTATATACAATTATTTGTGGGTACTTCAGGTACCCGAACGGGTCTCGGGTAGGACCCGGACCCGAACCGAGACCCGCGGATCCAAAAAAAAAAAAAACCCAATAGATACTTAGCATGGACCCGGACCCGGACCCGAACCTGCATTTTCGGTTCGGTTTCGGTTCGGGTCTTCGGGTCCGTGTAAAATGCCCAGGCCTAGGGAAGATAAAGAGTTTAACGTGTATGAAATTCATACGGTGACGGTGTAGCGTTGGAGGGTAGATTAAATCTGACCTAATCAACTCCTAGCCTAAACGCCGATTATTTCTTAGTGTGGGCTTTGTATCCCACTATCGTTAATTAATAAGGCTTCGATCTAGTCTTATTTCTAAATCTGGTTTTATAATGGGCTATGCAGGTAAATACTAAAGGACCCAACAAATAATCGAGAATTTCATCATTCTGCGTTTGCGTTTGCTGATGGGAATAAATTATTAAGGTTTGTGGGTCTCACACAAATAAAGAAAATGATGACGTGGACCGTTCGACGAGAGAGTAACAACTCGCCTATTACTATATAGATAGACTAGGATAAGATCCGCGCCTTGCGCGGAATTAAGTTATTATTTTTATTATATTTTGGAGAATGAAACAATAGTTTGGCTTCATTTGGATTAGGGGTGTTCAATCCAGATATCGGGTTGGTTTCGATTCGGTTCGGTTTTTTTCGGTATTTTGGTTAGTAAAATATAACTACTATTCTAAATCCATATTTACTTTGACTTTAGTCTTTCACATACTTTTGAAAGATTTCAACTGGACAACTAAATTGATCAGCCAATCTTGTTGCTTTAAATCATTAGTATTTATATATATATATATATATTATTTAGTTTGAATATTTATTAAATAAAAATTCATATGCGTTATATTTTATGATCATTTGTAACTTATTATGACAAAAAAATAATCTATTGATCACAAAATTTTCAGAGTGAGAATCTTCAAATTTCTAATAATATATAGACGTTTTGAAAAATTCAAAATATAACATATAAGAAAAAATATAAATGTTTTTATTATATATTTAATGTGATTTTTTTAATATCTTTTAATAATATAAAATTTTAAAAAAGAACTAAGATACCAAAATTGTTATCAAATATTTATTATTCATAATAATTAATTTTTTTATATACGTTAATCATATTAGGTAATTTCGTAGCTTCTAATTAAGGAAAGTGCAAAAACAATATTTGGTAGATTATTTATCAATTCGAATATTCGATAGTTAGTTTAATAAAAAATATAATGTAAGTTAAGATGGACCAACCTATTTTTTTAAGAATAGTATATTTTATATAGTCATTTATTAAATGAGAATTTATAATCATACACTTCTATGATCATTCATATCGTTTTATAACTGAATATTTAAATCATCGATAACAAAATTTTCAATCTGAATTAATCTTTAATAAGTTTATAATTTATAAATGTTTTTGAAAATTCATTGAAAGTTTTAATATTAAAATATTTATGTAATCTTATGGTATATAGTTTAATCTATATATATATATATATATATATTTTATTGTTAAATGATATTTTTTACTCATATGGTTTTAAAATCATGTGTATCTTCTTATAATATTAAATAAAAGTTCATATTAATACAATTTTATGATCATTTGTAACTTATTATGACAAAAAAATAATCTATTGATCACAAAATTTTAAGAGTGGTGATCTTCAAATTTCTAATAATTTATAGACGTTTTGAAAAATTCAAAATATAACATATAAAAAATATAAATGTTTTTTATTATATATTTAATGTGATTTTTAATATCTTTTAATAATATAAAATTTTTAAAAAGTACTAAGATACAAAAATTGTTATCAAATATTTATTATTCATAATAATTAATTTTCACATATATGTTAATCATATTAGGTAATTTCGTAGCTTTTATTTAAGGAAAGTGCAAAACATTTTTTGGTACGTTATTTATCAATTCGATAGTTAGTTTAATAAAAAGTGTAATATAAGTTAAGATGGACCAACCTATTTTTCTAAGAATAGTATATTTTATATAGTTATTTATTAAATAAGAATTTATAATCATACGGTTCTATGATCATTCATATCATTTTATAACAAAATATTTAAATCATCGATAACAAAATTTTCAATCTGAATCTTTAATAAGTTTATAATTTATAAATGTTCTTGAAAATTCATTGAAACTTTTAATATTAAAATATTTATGTAATCCTATTGTATATAGTGTTTAATCTATATATATATATTTTTTTTTTATTATTAAATGATATTTTTTACTCATATGGTTTTAAAATCATGTGTATCTTCTTATAATAAAAATGTTAAACCATTGATCATTAATTTTTAACATAATAATTTTAATAGTTTTAGTCATTTATTGTCGTTTTTAAAAATTCAAAATATAACATATACGAAAAAATCTAAATTTTACTTTTATAGCTAATTTGATTGTTTAATTTATTTTAATAATATAAAATTAAACAAAAAATGATGGAGGAGATATAAATTGTTATCAAATCTTTATTATTAAAATCATTAATTGTCATATATATATTAGTCATTTATGGTAATTCCGTAGGTTTGATTTAAGGAAAGAAAATAACATATCATATCATTATATCATATAGTTTGACCAACTTATGTATCTAACAACATATAAAAATCAAATGTGGACCTACTTATTTTTCAATTGAATGTAATTGACTACCTAATTGAGTGCCACCTATGCATTGGGGCCTATTTTAATTAATACAAAATTGAGGTTACATCTTTTCAAATGTTCCTCAATTAATATATAGGGGATGATTACTAGGGTCGATGTATATTTCAGTTTGTCATCTTTATTATTTATTTTCTGTATTTGTTTATTATTTTATTTATATGTTATTAAATGTCTTATAATATATTTTATTATGCTTATAATATTTCTTATAATCATAATAATTATAGCTAATTTATATATTCATTGTTATAAGTAAAATTAAATTGTATCTCTTATTTAAAAGACAAATTAATTTCATACAAATAGTTAAAACAAATTTTTTTAAAAAAATGTTTAAATACACTAAAACTTCTATGAAAATATTATTATTTAATATATTATTTTTAATATAAACAAAACAATATCTTACAAATATTGTTCTAGATTAAAACTCAGTGTAAAATATAATCAAGGTATTCACACTAGATATTCATAATTTATTTAACATTTAACATTAAATTTTATTTAGTTTTACAAATATTATGTTTCTGAAAATACGAATCAGACTATTAAATTAAAAATGAAAATTTATATATTTTCTAACAAAATGTTTTTTCTTATATTCTTGTTTATAATATTAAGGATTAATGCATCTATTTAGTGGTTTAGGTGAAATTATAATATATTTTTGGTCCAACATTATAATAACTTTATTTTTATTTTTTTGTTAAATTTCATACATTATTTTGATTTTTAAGTTTTTCTTTCTTTTTTGTGAACAGAAATGAAAAAAAAAACCGTTAGTGCCTGCTGTTGCTTAGTGTGGTATAGTTTATGGACATAACTTAGGTTCACCCCCTAGGGTGAACCTTTAAATTAACCCCACACTTTATAACCAATCAAAATGACACATAGATTATTAATTAAAAAATATTAAATTAAATAAAAAATAGCTACAAAAAATAAAAACGCTAATTTTAACGACGTTAACACTTCCAGCTAAATCCTAAATCTTAAATTCTAAACCCTAAACCCTAAATTTTAAACCCAAATTCAAACCCCTAAACCCAAACCCTATACCCTAAACCCTAATCCTAGACCATAAATCCAAATTATATACCCTGAACCCAAAAACTAGACTATAAACCTAAACTCTATACCCTAAACCCAAGTTTTAGACCCTAAACCCAAACCGTAAACCTTAAATCCAAATTATATATCCTAAACCCAAAACATTAACTATAAGTCCAAACGGTAAATCCTAAACCCAAACCGTAAATCCTAAACCCAAAACCTATACCCTAAGCCCAAATCCTAGACCTAGAACCCAAATGGTAAACCCTACACTCAAACCCCAAACTTAGATGCTATAGGGTTTGGGTTAAAGTTTACGGTTTGGGTTTAGAGTCTAAGACTTGGGTTTAGGGTATAGGGTTTATGTTTATAGTCTATTTTTTGGGTTTAAGGTATATAATTTGGGTTTAGGGTCTAGGATTAGGGTTTAGGGTCTAGGATTAGAGTTTAAAGTTTAGGGTGTAGGACTTGGGTTTAGGGTTTAGAGTTTAGGTTTATAGTCTAGTTTTTGGGTTTAGGGTATATAATTTAAGTTTAGGATCTAGGATTAGGTTTTAGGGTATAGGGTTTGAGTTTAAGGGTTTGGACTTGTGTTTAGAATTTAGGGTATAGGGTTTAGAATTTAAGATTTAGGGTTTAGGGTTTATCTGGAAGCGTTAGCATCGTTAAAATTAACGTTGTTATTTTTTGTAGCTATTTTTTGTTTAATTTAATATTTTTTAATTAATAATCTATGCGTCACTTTGATTTGTCATAAAGGGTGGGGTAAATTTAAAGGTTCACCCTATGGGGTGAACCTAAGTTCTGTCCTTAGTTTATCTCTTCTTATGGTTCCCTCTCATGTTTTTTTTACTATTCTTGTGAGGTATCAACCTTGGACAAAACCTGGTTCAAAACATAAAGCATCTACATGGTAAACGTGAGAGATTTGCTACCGAATGAAGTTAATTAAGTAGATAATTCATGTTGCAAAAAAAAAAGACATTTTCTTAGTTCATGATGCATGCTGCTCAAGAGGAGTGAAGGATGGGTTGCTTTGTTTCACAGATTCTAGGAACATTAGATCTGGTGAGTGAATATTGTCCCAGTGATCCCACCAGAGACAAAATTACTGATATGTTAATGTGAGTGTTCTTTATAGAACAGTCGATAGTTAGAGGGGTTCAAGTCATGGTTTTGTTGCCAAGAGCTGCAATGGTCATATCCAAAAAGAGATGAATGCGCTGAACTGAATCTTAATCAATTAACAAAGAGATGAATGCGCTGAACTCTACTCCAAATGGTGGTCATTATTTACAGTAGATTGTTTTTAATGTGAATACATTGGTTTGAGAAGAACTTGAATCATTGCTGTACAACAACCGATTACGTTTAACCTTAGTTGGCGTTTGAGGAACTTGAGAAACTTGTATTGGGAGTTACTTTCACTGTCTTGTAATGCCACAGGGACATGCTTTGCAAGGGGCCTTACAGGTTGCAAATACCGTTCTGAAAAAGTGAAAAAATACCCATTTTCTTGCAACATCTACCATTATCTCATCAGTTTGAGACCTAGAAAGACACCAAAGGCTCCAAAAATGTTACCCACATACCATTATATTACATACTTAGATTAGGTTGAAATAGAAGCTTTTGTGCTCAGATTCTTGGAGTCCTTCTGCCTGAAATAGAAGCTTTGATGATCTAGTGACTTGCGACTCTTGTCGGAGCCAAAACCAAAAAAAGAGGATTATTCACACGCCTTTCACACATCAAATCTACATAAGAACAAAATAAAGTGTAAATCTTTGAGTCCTCAAATACACAAATACAATCATAGAATTAACAAAGCTTAAAGTTGAATTTGTTGTTTATGTGAATGACGAAAATTCCAAAAGCCAGAGTCTTTGTAGTTCCTATCTTAGCACGACTGATCATAGCACGACTGTAAGACCCGAATCCTGGCCTCTCGACCCAACTGGACCCGCAGGCTTACTTATTAATTTCTTTGCTTGTTTGATTTATTTTCAAGTCTTTTATTTACTAAGTCATGTTCGAATATGAGGTTCATAACAATCGACCAGATAGCACAGCGGAATAAAAATGTGTTTACTTTTTATTACTTAAAAACATGAGATCCAATACACAATTTCTTAACAGTTTCATAGACAATAACCAGTTCCTCCCTAGCATCGTCTAACCACACACCACACAGCCTCTCACTGACAGAGCCACCACGGCTCCTTCTCCTTGTCTTGATCTTCCGGTTGATCGGAGTTGCTTTCCCAAACGATCAGAGTCGCCGGAAAACTCATCACCACAAGCGGCCTTGCTCTTGGCCGGATTCTCTCTCTCTCTCTCTCTCTTTCTCTCTCTCTCTCTCTCTCTCTTTCTCTCTCTCTACGATTTCTCTGAGTATTTTTACTCTGGAACTGAATAATGCAATCGACAGGGAGATCCCCATATTTATAGAAAACGAGGGGGTAAGTCTTGCCCCATGAACATGCATGACTTGTAACAAATGGGCATCAATCGGCCAAGGGTTGCACCTCTCGGCCACTTGCATCTAATTGCCCAAACTGACTTGGTTTGGGTCAGACATAAGCCCAAACCATTACCCAAGCCATCTGGACTTAGCCCATGGCCTTGTCCAAGGACCCAACAGCCCATGGCCACATGGCCGGACCAAACGCCCCACCACTGACCCAGACCCGGACCATCGGCCCGAAACCCGAACAGTCCGTCCAGCTGAGATGAGCTGGCTCCCAGCTGACCCAGCTGAGTGAGCTAGTAGTCCAGCTAGTGGAGCTGACTTAGTACTGGCCGAGCTGGAGTGAACTGAACCTAGCTTCGTTGAGCTGGTTGAGCTACTCGTTCACTTCGTCCAACTACCGTCTTACTCCTAGCTGACTCCTTTCTCTCCCACTCTTGTTTGGTTAAGTTTTGCTATACTTAACTCTTTTATTCGGACCATAGAAGGCTTGTCTTTGATCAGACTGATCGACAATACGTGTTCCTCGAACCATGGTCCGTCCCGACAATATTACTCAGGATTGGGGATGTTACAACGACCTTGCATTGATAGCTCCAAAACAACTTTCTACACAAACATCAATATTGGATCTAAAAACCAGATAACTTTGAAGGCGTTATTAGGATTTGTGAGGATGATGATCGCGAATGAACCTTTTTACCGCCTCAAAGAGAAAAAAATGCATTGAATGAGGAATTGTGCTTGGAGTGCGTCAAAGGAGTTTATAACGGTTTACGGTTCCAAGGCGAAGAAACTCATACGAAAAGACACGAAGGTGACGTGAAGGTGGCGTGATCCAGAGATTTGTCATGTAGATTCGTCCCTCACAACCCTCCCGAAACTCCATTGTCATTTATGTAATCAGAGCTTGAAGAACACGATGAAATCTAGATCGACTTTCTTAAAGACATGAATGTGGGCTATGATATTATTATTTTTAACAGTCCAAGTAAAAAATATCAAAACCCAATAATTTAAACCGTGAAGCCCACATCGATTGTAGACTTAAGTTAATGAAACGCTGTATTTTGATGGGGGACACATGTCGTTTCCTCGTGCAACGACTTTCATACGTGGAATCACATGTGGCACAAAGAGGAGTGAAAGACCATTTCTTTATACTAATATAGATTTCTTATTTGCAAACCGTTCCTGAACCAATTAGTTAGTTAGTTTATTCAATGTTAACCTAGAACTAAGGGTCTAGTGGATTCAACTTTTCTTTGGATTATTTGATATTAAGTGATGATGTATATATAGTAGTGACTATGTGATGAGTTCGGAGGCCAGAGATCTGGGCTAGCGACGCATATGAGTACGGGGGCCCAGAGAAATCTGAACTAGCGACGTATAGAGTGCGGAGGAACATAGACATCTGATCTAGCGACGCATATTGGATGAGTACGGGGGCCCAGAGACGTTTGAGCTAGTAACGTATATTGTGTGGTGCGGGGTGCATAGACATTTGCATATCAACGCATAGTGGTGGAGTGCAGGGGTCCAGAGATATCTTGACTAGTGATGCATATTATATTATCGTATATCCGTATGAGAAGAATGTGGGGGTGTGTGGACTAGCTATGTAACATCAGCGCATTGTTTGTTTTGTGTGATGTGTTATGCATCGTGTTTGTTCATGTTAGAGCTAAACTTCCATAGCGGGAGTTCTATTTTCTTAGTTAGTGGTTTGTGTGTCTAGCATCTCATACTTCACTGAGTGACTCCTGAGTAACTCCCATGTTACTCACTCCTCTTTCTTCCCCTTGCAGGTGATCATGATCAGTAGTCGGATATCTGGGCGGTTTAATGTCTTAGGGATCATGGCATTTTATTTTGGTTTTCATTCGATTTATTTGACATATTTTATAATTCGATTTAAAGATGTATTTATTTTGGATTAGTTTTATTAAACATTTTGATATCTTATTTGGTTTTAAATAACTCGGTTTAATTTGATATTTTATTGGTAGTAACACGCCGTTCTAAAGAGAGAGGAGGAGATGGGTGTTACAGTTTCATTTTTACATTTATGTTCGATGCGAAGTCTTGTTATCAAAGGTGTTAGACCAAATGGCCGTAAAGAGAGAACTACTTGCATATAATTGAGATGTGCAACAAAGAAATATGCCATAGTTGCGATTGATTGCGAGGTGATGAGAACTGTAAAGAAGGATGCAAGGGAGTCATCATTTAAGTTTGTTGCAAAGAGATGCAGAGTATTAGTCTTCTTCCGATTTTTCGCCAGGAATTCGCTAGGAAATTTTTTTTTTTTTTGGCATCAAAGACGCGAGAGGTATTTTTGTTAGTTTTCAAAAGTCATTTCATATCACTTGTAATTCCAAAAACGATTTTGTATAGCTTGTTATGTTTAGACGATAACTATCTCGTATAATGATAGGTCTCATTATTTACAATTTTTAGACCATGTTATAGGTCATATTTATAGTCTTTATTATGTATTTCTAGTCTATTTTAGAGTATTTTCAGATTTATGTTACGGTCATTTTACTGAGGAGTGGTCTGTCTGACGCGCGAGCAGAAGCTGTTGAAGATTTAGGAGATATGAGGACCCTAGACCGACGCCACCTGAGCGTGGAACGACGCCACCTGAGCGTGGAACGACGCCACCTGAGCGTCGTACGAAGATCCTCCTGACCAAGTCCCAGACGAGTTTTATCGAAGATTCAAGAATTGCAATCTAGCCCCAAAGTCTCCCTTATTTACAAAAGACCCCAAAACATGTTTTAATCTATATTATTATAAGCCATTGTTGACGGCTAACATTTATTCTAGATTGGGAGAAGAGAAGAACTGGTTCGAAGTCTTCTTGGACTCCTATTGATTCATTCCATTTTATTTATTCGGATTATAATTTGTGTTATTGCTTTCATGTCTGAGTAATCACCCTGTTAGATCTAGGGATTTCATGAGCTTAATATCAAATTGATAATCATAGGATTGATAGGGTTATTCATCATATTCTACATCAGGATTGTTTATCATACTAGGATCTAGATTAATTAACTAGAACCTTGGATTATATGGTACTAGTGGTATTATTCTCTAATGAGTTCAAAATTATTTGTAATCATGGAATCACTAATATCTCTAGATAAACTCTTACATCGTGTGTGTATGTTCTTTT
The DNA here is from genome assembly GCF_000695525.1 of Brassica oleracea var. oleracea. Classification (NCBI taxonomy): domain Eukaryota; kingdom Viridiplantae; phylum Streptophyta; class Magnoliopsida; order Brassicales; family Brassicaceae; genus Brassica; species Brassica oleracea. The sequence goes on along the minus strand of NC_027750.1, from coordinate 46,833,639 downwards.
AGCTGCTTCATATGATATTGTTGGGAGATGTTACATTTGATGGTCGATATGGATTTCTAGCAAACATAGATGATATTATTGTGTTTTGTAGTTGTGAGTATTCTCTTTTCGTTGTTCATTGGCATATATAGTTTGTTTCTACTAAATAGTAAATTAGTAATTTGTTTTAGGAGAAGTCGCATTATGCAATTAATGTACTATATCTTCAAAAGTATTTCTGTTTCTAAATTTACAACGTTAGTTTTCATGTTGTTTTGCGGCTGATTGTAAATTTACTATAATGGGATAATTATAGGTTTATTTTAGGTCATTAGATATTGAGAATAAACTCAAAAATCAATATTTATATCGGGCAATAACCAAAATGAAAAAGGGACACAAAAATGAAAAAAAATATTGAAGATAAATATCGGGCAATATTTTACTATGATATTTATTTGTTTTTGGTTTTCTAGCCATTATGTTTTTCATTGCTATGAGTAAATAATTTTATGTTGTTGCTTTTCTTGTTTAAAGAATACCTAAATAATGTAAATTATTCTTCTTTAATAATGTAAATTATTCTTCTTTAATATTTTATTTAGTCTAGTTTTTGATGTATATTTATTTGATTAAGTTTGTTATACTCCATAATTGTTTTATTGTTTGGATTAAGCTTTTTCATTATATATTGAAATGTTTGGTCTGAAATATTTTTTTTATATATCATCTGGTGTGTCAATTACCACTTGATGAGTCTTTCTTTTCAACCTTTCTGATTTTTTGACATTAAATGTTATGATAATAATTTTCTCTATTGTATAATTTAAATTTCAGTTATTTATATATATATATACATATGTTGTTTGGTCATCAAATTTGTTGCTATGATGTGTTAACTACCATTTGATGAGTCTTTCTCATTAAACTTTTTTTAAAAATTTTATGGTTCATTGTATTCAGGATATGCAATGTATATCTAAAATAAATAAACCTTTTTTTGGATCAGATACGCTCAAATTTTACTATTTCCGTTTAAGTTACTCACTGCCTACTATTGTTCTTGCATGTAAGCAATAATTATGTTCTTGTTGCAATCAAATTTGAAACTTTTTGTACTCGAGCTTATCTTTCTGCAACGATGTCATCAAATTTGAGCAACTGATTCATGAGAAACTTTGCAGTCATGTCAGACTCATCCACCGTAACTTCCCTAATTTACAGAAACTTTCGAAAGATTTCAGCTCTTAGAGTATCTCCAATGTAAAACTCCATTTTTTACTTTAAAATGGAGTAAATATGCTCCAATCCTACTCTATTTCTCACTCTATAATGGAGTGATGAACAAACAAAAAATAGATTACTCCATTTATGGAGTAAACTCCATTATGAAATGAGATATGGAGTTGGGTTGGAGCATTCTTACACCATATTCACTTTTACTCTATTTTAGAAGAAAAAATGGAGTGAGATTGAGCTGCCCTTAAGCACAACTTATTTTTAAAATTAATGTCACTCTTCCCCACTACTAATTTGTGCAAACCAAAATCAACTTTAACACAATCCGTATATCATATGAAAATTTATTTGTTTGTCGTAATAGCAGATTGCGTTGCAAATTATATATTTATTTTACTATTTAATTATTTCACAAAATATATTTTAAACTTTTTTTCAAGGTTTATTTTACTTTGATTGATACTTCCTTTATTTTTAATACATGACGTTCATTAGTTTAAGTGTGGTTAAGCAAATAATTAATAAGTGTTCATTAAGCAAAACAATAAATATAAGTGTTTTTACATGCATGCATAATCATAAAGCGTCCTCTAAGAAAAAAGAGAGTAGTAAATAAAATGTAATTTCTTAAAGTTGTACGGCCGATTGAGTTCAACACGAAATACATAAAAAAAATTATATGCTTGTTTATTGAATTTTAGTAATACTTTTTATATACAGTTTCTGGTAAGTATTGATTTAAACGATACAAAAATTAATAGTCTATTTATTATAAAAATTACGTTAAATTTGGTAAGAAACTTAGAAACCTAATACAATTAATTGTTATTTAAAAATATATATGTTTGTTTGAATTTGTGTATATGTTATTATATAAACACCAAGTAAACCATGTTATCCAAATAACTATTATTGCGATGGAAGTGATTGTATAATCTTCATAATAAACTATTACATTGAATCTATTATATATAGTTTAGTTATTATATATAAACAATTGACTATATAACATTATTATAAACAAATAATTGTATTTTTATTAGTATAAATATTTCTATGTTCTTAAAACAAATAACCTTTACATCTAAATTTTAAAATATTATTTTTTATTATAAATTGGAGGATGTGATCAGGTGAAGCAATTTGCCACGTTTGTCAAAGGTCTACCTTAACGTCCGTCAGGAGATGGAGCTGCGAAGAAGAAAACAGAAAAAGAAGAAGCTCTTAGACCACGATAGTGGTGATTGAAGGAGGAGGGGAGTTAGTGGTGGTGCTCCTCCGCAGAACAATGGACCGCCAGAAACTGTGATATTCTCTGCTCCACAAGATCAATATCATCCTCCTCATCAGCATATGTATCCAATGGCTCCCAGTCCTCCATGTCACCATATGGACGAACCTCATCCTCTTGTTTGTGTTTGTTATGATGGGTTCGGTTGATTCTTTGTTTGGAAAAATGCAAGTAAAATTCTCAAAGGAAAAATAGTGACGCTGCGTAAGAGGGTGAATAACTCATCCTCTTCCTCCATTTCTTATCTACCTTGTACACTTTTACAAATTTTCCAGAGATTCAAAGATTCCTCTTTATAAACAAAAGATGCTTTACCCTCCCCCACACTGTCTTTGGTTAATCAACTGTTAAGTAAAGTGAGATTGATCGGATTATTGATTAAAGATCATCAAGGGATTGTTATATTCTATGTTATCACATGTTAAATAAATTCTCTTGAAGGAAATTAATTGCATATTGATCTGTTTTTGTATGCTTTTTATGTTTTCTGAATTATAGGATGAGCTTTGGGAGAACTCAGAAGCTCTTTATACAATGATCTTTAAACATCAAAGGGAACTTAAACGGAAACAACAGAGAGTTTGTGGCTATGTCATCCAACTTTGTGGCCCACTACGCATGTTCATCGATGAAGATGTCTCTACTTTGTACGATGTGAAATTTGTTCTCAGACTAATTCATTTCTGTAAATCAGTTAAACATTCCTCAAAGCTTAAAACACCATTGCTTTGTATAGGAAAACCAGCCACTGTTCACTGTAGCAACAAAACAGACAAAACAAAAATATCTCTCAAAGACGATTACAGATACCAATATTGTAAAGGAAAAAGCAGCATGCAATCCTGCTTACCTTTCCATCAACCAGTACAAGATCAGCTCCCATCAGCTCTCCACCTTTCTTCACATTCCGAGATTCCCAGAAATGAAAGTTCCTCGTTACTACACTCTGCCTGCACCAACCAGCCTTGAGATCAGAGAAATAAAGAAGTTGATTCACCATTTTTGGAACTTTCACAAAAATCATTTTAACGATTTTGATGGAACAAAGAGATGTGCGTGAATCCTCTCCCAGGGTATGTATATGTACGCAATCACTGAACCTGCTAAGGAATTGAAGAGGCATTGACGCTCAAGTAGTGGACGTCGTTGATTGAATGCCATAATTGCGTACGTTTCTGAATCTATGAGGAGCTGGAGGGGTACGGAGAGGATTTTACAGTGAGAAAAGAGTCGGCCAAGTTCGTCGGGATCAAACCCTATATTAGAAGTCTGGGCTGAGTATGATATGGGCTTTACTTCTTACGTGTATTGGAGCTATTTTATTATAAAAAACTCGCAACTGAACCAAAGTCCATTTATTATATAAAACTCGTAATTGAACCAAAGCTCGTAAACATCACACGAAAACAAAAATGAAGAGGACACGTGTCCAAAAACGCCCATCCCTCCCTGCTGACGTGGCGGCCTGAGAAGGGAAGTAAGTCTACTTTATTGTTATAGATAGATATTTAGAAAGCAAAGAAAGATAAGTTATTCAGATCTACGGATAGACATGGACTCATTGGAAAATTTCAAACACGCAGAATAGGAATGTCATGTTTGGTTTAAAGCTAACATTAAACATGAAGAAATATCAACAGAGCGACAATCTCCTGAACAAGTCACGATCTCAGAGATTTGATAGATGGATCATAGACACATGACATACTTTTCAATGGTTGTGGATGGACATGGAAAAAATCCAGAGGAGAAATTCAACTATTGGGAGCAAGAAATCAACGCCGAAGAACATCTTCCACACACTCGGAAATTGAGGTTTTGTCATGGGCAATGAAGTGAATGCTATAGCTATCGACGTGTAATGCTTTGGCACCGATTGTAATAACGTAATCTCAACGATTAAAGATCTAGGAACATGGCCAATTTTTTTCTCTGAATTGAAGGTGTTGTCAAGTCTCAAGAATAGATTCTTAGATTTTTCGAATGTTTTTATTCCTCATTCTGAAAATGTATTGTTTGATTCATTACCTAAGATAGCAAGATCCTTTCACAGAGATCTGTAATACATTGGTTGTTTTGTTTTTGTCTGTTTCCAGAGACCACCTCAAGCTTGAGTAATAGAATAGTCGTTTGAGGAAAAAAAAACACTATCTTAATAACAAACACAAGGTTTAGAATGAAAATACATATTTTCATATTTTCCTATTATTAGTAGATTAACAATAGAAAGAGAATAACAGAAGACAAAAGTTGAGGAAGAAGAACTTGGTGCATCTTTTGCAAAATAATAAGTAATAAGATATACAAAATTTCAGAGTATTTTTTAACCGTTTTGACAATATTTCCAAAATTTTGTTAAAAATCTTCCAGAAATTAGATTACAATAGATTTAGGAAATAGATGATAGCGTATATGTTGTATACTGCGGGAGCTTGTTGAAAGAGAACACAATAGAATGTAGATTTTGGAAATAGTAGACCAATGGTTTTTTGTTTTTGCGCACCGTAGACCAATGGTTAAATTTTAGAAAATATGATATGCTAACTTTCAGAACAAAAGAGTTGTATACTTAGAGTTTGACTGGTTCAAACGCAGCAGTTGCGTTTGCGGCTGCGGGAGTTTACGGCTGCGGGAGTTTGCGGATGCGGGTGGTTGCGGTTTCTAGCGGTTTTAAGATATTTGTACGACTGGTTCTGCGGTTGGAAATTAGTGCGTTTGCGGGATACTTATGACTGGTTAACTATCAAATGCAGCAGCGATTAAATAATAAATTAACAATATTTACATTTTATATAATTATAAAAATATCAAAAATCATAATATTATAATAAATATAAAAATTATATTTAGAAAGTTAAAGTTTTAAATTTTTAAAAATTATAGAAAATATTTTTATTTTATAATTTTATAATATTAATTAAAATATAGTACATATATTTTAGTATTTTTATAATTTAAATTTTTTATTGAATTTTTTTATTTTTGTATTTATATTATTTATATAAAAAAATTATCCTCCCGCAACCGCCTGCAACCGCAAACTCAATATTCTTAATGTGTAATAACATACACAAATTTGTGTATTACATATTTTAGGACAAATTAATTTACCATTTATAAAATTTTACATTGTATGGGCATATTATGCAAAATTCGAGTTGTTGTAATTTTTAAATATATTTATTATATTTATAGGAATCTCATTCTAAAATGACTAAATCTTAACTCAGAAACAAAAAAAACTGAAAGAAAATTTAACTTTATAAAATATTAGATGTTATTATTTAAATTTTGAAAGAAAATATTCTTTTATTTATTTTTGTATAGTTAATATAAATAGATGTATATTTGTCATTATATTTTTAGTAAATGGTATTTTGTGATTCTTTTTGGGTGCTATTTTTAAGATAAAAATTCAATCTATTTTTTTTTTTTATAACATCACTTTATTACTTAATTAGAGTGTAAATAGTCTACATGAAGCAAATTGGATATTGTTCTTGGGATATATGTATTAAACCTAAAAGAGACATCCTCCCTTCTATTTTTTGCTAACTTATCAGCCACTTTATTTGCATCTCTTCCAATCTATTGACATTTAATCCTTTGAAATTTGCCCATCCATGCTCTGATCTCTCTTGTCCAGTTGTAAAACGCGAAATGAAGCTGTTTGCTGTTGATAATATTTACTGCTTTCTGACAATCACTTTCAAGTATAAGCTGATTGATGCCTAGACTCCAACAATGTTGCAGCGCCATTAGTATTGCTTGTAACTCACTCTCCAGGGCACTCTGTGTTCTTCTACCTGTTGCGTGTACAGAGCCTTTGTAAATTCCATCACTATCTCTGATGACCCAACCTGCCGAGCTAGCTATTTCTGTGTTGATGAATGATCCATCAGTGTTACATTTGCTCCATCCGTATTGCGGTCGTTTCCATCTATGCACACCTGTTGGAATATTTTGAGAAGTCTGTGTTCCTCTCCAGTGCAGATCACCTTGCCCATTCTGTCTCCATTCCATAGCATCATTCTTTGCGAATCGAAGTAGAGAAACCCACTGTGTGTCTTTGTTTAGAAATATGAGAGTATTTCTACTCTTCCAAATCCTCCATAAGATCCATAATGGAAGATCTTGAAAATGATGTAATCGTGGTGAGAGGCAGGTTTGCAAACATTCAGATACTTTATCTTCCAAAGATATGGAAGGGCTATTAATTATCATATTCGAAATGCCCGAAGCGCGCCAAATTCGCTTAGCATATGGACATTCAAAAAATAGATGATCCTCTGTTTCTTTAGCACTACAACAACGTCTACATTGTGCGTCTTTGAGGATATGTCTTCGTTTCAAATTGTTTCCAGTTGCTAGACTACAGGTTAAGAGCCTCCAAATGAAATGCTTCAGTTTAGGGGGAGCTTTGGTTTTCCAAATCCGTTTCTTACGCTCCACATTACCAAGCGTTGGCAATATTTGGTTATTCTCAGGTAAATGAGATCCTAACCAATAACCTGATCTGACTGTATACAGACCATCTTCATTATAGTGCCATCCTAAAAGATCTTGTTGAGCCAGTGGGCTGATTTTCAAGGCCATAATCTTCTGTACATCTTCCTCAATCACAAACTGTCTTAACATCTGTTCATTCCACTGTTTAGTATTTGGGTCCAAGTAATCTTTAACGTGCTCCCCAAGTTGTACCTCTCCTACTGCTCTTGGTGGCCTCGGTGGGTGATCAGGTATCCAAGGATCAGTCCACATATCCACTTGTGATCCGTCTCCCACAATATATCGCGTTCCTTTTGTTAAGAGATCCCGACCATACAAAATAGATTTCCAAGCATAAGAAGCCTTCCTCTTCAACTTAGTTTTTAATATATCCCCGTCTGAGAAGTATCTTGCTTTTAAGATACGAGTCATGAGACAGTTAGGGTTCTGCATTATCCTCCATACTTGTTTACTCAGTAACGCTTGGTTAAATATTTCCAAATCTCGAAAACCAAGTCCTCCTTCACTTTTAGGAACACTTACTCTTTTCCAGGCATACCAGTGGAGCCCTTTACGTTCTCCTGATCCCCACCAAAATCTAGCCAATATGGAGTTGATTTCTTCACAGATTTCTTTTGGTAATCTAAAGATGTTCATAGAATAAATAGGCATTGCCAGAGCCACCGCTTTCAATAGAACTTCCTTTCCACCATGGGATAAATGCTTCTGTTTCCAGCTTTGAGTTATAGTCTTCACTTTCTCCACAATATATGCAAACATCTCACTCTTCTTAGTCCCAAATTGCTCAGGCAATCCTAAATATTTTCCAATACCACCATCATTATGAATCCCGAGAGTATTCCTCATTAAAGTTTTCACTCTAGGATTAACTTTAGCTCCAAAGGTGATCGCTGATTTGCTAAGATTGATGGCTTGTCCTGAGACTGCCTCATATAACTTGAAAATGTTGTTGAGTTTCCTTGCAGCTTTCAGATTAGCCAAAGAGAAGAACAATGAATCATCAATCTATTTAAATTTAGAGAAATTCCACATGATAGCTTTTTTTACTTTATTTTCACAAAAATAGCGGTCGATGTGAAAAATAACCAAAAAAGGTTTTATTAAAGGGTAAATATATATTTATATCATAGAGTTAACTAATCTAAATTTATAATTTAGAGTTAAGAGGTGAATTTTTTAGGGTGGGATTCAAATTTTTAAAAATAAAAAAAATAAATATTAAAAGTTTCAAAATAAAAAAAAATTATTTTGGTCATTTTATTTTTTTAGAGTTATTTTGCTGACAAAAAATATTTGATAGAATTGCCCAAAATTCCCTAGGATAATTTTTTTAAAAATTTTTTTAAAAAAATATTTGATAGAATTGCCCAAAATTCCCTAGGATAATTTTTTTAAAAATTTTTTTAAAAAAATATTTGATAGAATTGCCCAAAATTCCCTAGGATAATTTTTTTAGATTATTTTCACAAAAAATAGCTCTCAATAAGAAAAATGACCAAAAGATGTTTTATTAAAGGGTAAATATACATTTACATCATAGGATTAACTAATCTAGACTTAGGGTTCAGCATTAAGTGGTGTGCTTTTGAGAGTGGTGTTTTAAATTTTAAAAAATAAAAAATAAAAATAAAAAATTTCAAAATAAAAAGGACTATTTTGGTTATTTTCTTTTTTGATGACTATTTGGGTGAAAAAAACTTATGCTATATGAGAGAACTGCCCTGAAATGGATTCATTTTAAACAATTGTTATTCAACTAAATAGTTTTCATTAACATATACGTAAGTTATTACTGTAGTAGAAACTCTATAAATTAATACTCAATAAATTAATAATCTCTATAAATTAATAAATTTTGTTGGTCCTAACTTAAGCATGTTCAAAATTTGCACAAGTTGATAAAATAATACAATAATAATTGTTTAGAAAATTCTATGTAAATATATGGTCTCATTAAAATTATAATTAAATAATTTATATCTATATATATTTTATATAAGTAAGAACTTATTATTATATTGTTTGTTTTATATTAACAATAGAATTATTTTATATTTTCTTAACACTTAGTATTTTTTTGATGAGATTTAGTAATATTATATCTAAAATAACATTTAAATTCTATGCAATATATATTGGGGCAAATCTCCAAAATAGCACATTTCTAAGTTTATATCACAAAAATAGCACTCAAAAACTAAAATGACCAAAATAGCACATTTCTAAGTTTATCCTTTGAAAATTTTAATTTTTTTATTTTTCAAAATTTGAAATCTTATCCCCAAAACCTCATTTCTCAACTCTAAACCCTAAACCCTAAACTCTAAACCC
>NC_027750.1:46766353-46817765 GCF_000695525.1 Brassica oleracea var. oleracea | reverse complement strand
CTAAACCCTAAACCATAAACCCTAAACTCTAAACCCTAAACCCTAAACCCTAAATCCTAAACCCCACCCTTTAACTCTAAACCCTAAGTTTGTGACTTTTGATAAAACATTAAGTGCTATTTTTGTGACTTTTGACCTTGAGTGCTAATTTGGGAACAAAAACTTGATTTAGTGCTATTTTTGTCTTTTTCTCTATATATTATATACACAAAATAATATAATAAAATTAATATAAATGTCAAATATCAAAAAAATAACAATTAGTCTCTATATAGTAAATCAAATATTTTTTTCATCTTAAAATAAATATATTTTAAAATAAAAAATCTAAATAAATAAATTTCTATAAATTAATATCTCTATAGATAATAAAATTTTAAAGTTTCAATATTATAAATTTATAAAAGTTCTACCGTTTTTCTATGAATCATTTGAGTTTCTCTAGTATCATTATATGACAGTAGAGATGGCCCACGTGCATAAAGCCCAGAACGCAGAAGAGAATAAAGACGAAAGAGATAAACCAAAACTTCCTTCCTTCTCTACACATCGTAGGCATCAAAATCCTCTGCAATCCCACGAAACAGAGATTCCTCTTTTTCTCCTCAGTTTTAAATCAGAAACAGTAACGCCATTGCTTGTTTTTCTTTACGCCAAATCCTGTATTGGGTTCTCTTTTATGTTTGAACTTTCTCGTAGGCCATCGCCATGGGAGCTCAGAAGAGCATCCACGCTGGCAGAGGTCCATTCTTATGTTCTCCTTCTGTTCTACACTATCTCAAATTAATTGTTGAAAAAACGAGAACTTATTGTGAAATTAGCCACAACCATAGTTGATTGTATAATTTATGTATAGATACATTGGTTGTTTGTAAGGGAAAACACTTTCTTTTCTTTTTTTTAAAGAATTTTGTGTTTGCTTTTGAAAGTGGTAAAAGATGTATGATGGGATTGAAGTATCTATCAGTTTTGGTTGTGAATTGCTTTTGCTTCTGTTTGATTGCATTTCAGCCAAGATTGATGTGAATGTGGATTTCACTCACAAGCTTTGTACTTCTTTAATGTTTCCTGCTTTCAGGTTTGCTCCCATCAAAATCTATTCTTCAACTTAAAACATTAATCAATACTTACTTGAGAAAATCTATCATATATTTTTTTTTTAACAGGGACACTAGCAGTCCTCTCTCTCTAGTGATTGGCAGGCAAGTTCTTTGACTCTAAATGATAATTTTTGACTCTGCAGAACTGACAATGTTGGTTTGGGTGGTCTCTGTATGTTGGCAGCCTCTGTATAAAGCATCCGAATTTGTTTGGAGGAAGCGAGAAGCTTGATGTATCGTGGGATAAAGGGTTGTATGATTCCAACGTGCTCGTGGCTTTTAGGAGACCTAGATCCGAATGGCGTCCCCAACAGTGCTTCTTTATACAGGTTTCAACCATCATCAAACAAATATATATATATATATATCAAAAACTGCATTTTATAATAGCTTCAAAATAATGTCACAGCATTCTTTGTCACCTGAGATTGGAGTCCACGGAACTCCATATGACAATTTCTCCCGGTCAGGAAGCGGAGGTGTAAATCTGTCTAAACTGGCAGTTGGTTTAGACTTGAGTGAGCCGGCGAGTTCAAAGTGGAGCAGCACAACCAGTGTTAAGTTTGAGGTACCTTCTCCTCCTCCACACCTTGAACCAATATTTTGTTCATCTACTTACAAGAGCAATATTGGTGCAGCATGTGCGTCCTATGAACGATGAAGGACGTTTGATAACGAGAGACGTGGATGGATTCCCTGTAACCTGCAGGTGATATTACCTTACGTTGAGTTTTGTTTCACTGATCCCTAGCATAAGACTGATAATTTACATGGGCCTAGAAATGTTTCTGCCTATGCAGTGGAAATACTCATGACAGTATGGTCGTTTTAAAGCAAGAATCCCGGTTTGCAAAGGCTAACGACCAAGGTCTTTCTCATGTAAGAAGAAGATGCTCTCTTCACTTTCTGTTTCAATATCCCACCAAAACCCTTCTTTTTTTTTCTAATCTCTCATACATGTGTTTTGCTTCTTCAGTTCAGCATGCAAATAGAACAAGGTATTCCGGTTGTGTCCAAGTGGCTTATCTTCAACCGTTTCAAATTTGTCGCATCAAAAGGTGTCAGGTTGGGACCGGCCTTTCTCTTAGCAAGGTACTACTGGCTGAATCTTGACAAGTAGGTGAGGCTTTGGTGTGGATTCTTATGACCTCCTCTCTTTATTTTTTTTTTTGTGACAGCCTGACAGGTGGGTCAATTGTAGGAGACATGGCTCCTTATCAAGCATTTGCCATTGGTGGGCTAGGCAGTGTTCGTGGATATGGTGAGGGCGCTGTTGGATCCGGACGTTCTTGCCTCGTTGCTAATACAGAATTGGCATTGCCTTTGGTAAATGAGGAGCTGTTGCCTTACTCTTATTGTGGCTCCTCTAAACCATTTTAGTGAGCCTTTGGTTCCTTGTTTGTTTGCAGAACAAGATGACAGAAGGAACAATCTTCTTGGATTGTGGAACGGACCTAGGTTCAAGCCGTCTTGTCCCCGGTAAGCTCCTCATCTGAACCATAAAGAAGTTGTGTTTTGAACACTAAAATTGATGAAATCAATTGGAATTTGGTTTAAGGACACCCGTCGTTGAGACATGGGAAGCCGGGGTTTGGGTATGGGTTCGGGTATGGGCTACGGTTCAAGTCCCCGTTGGGTCACCTTCAGGTTGATTATGCCATAAATGCTTTCAACCAGAAGACTCTTTACTTTGGTGTCACCAACCTTGCCTCTTCATCATAGCCAAACTCAAGAGAAGCACATATTCAGTGTCTTGATTTACACGTATATATATATATATATTTGTGTGTTGAGGTGAGACCAGAAACGCCACAAGAGGAGGCTAACACGGCCCTAGAAGAAGCTGTTATAAAAATTGACAGATATGTTGAGGAGAAAAGAAAAATGTTGTCATAGGAATCATGTAATTGTCACAGGACCAAAAAGTTATAGTGTGCAGCTGCCAGAGTTTTGTCTGAATGCTGCGAGTTTCCACTGAGAAGAGAACACACATTTGATTTGAATGCATCTCTTGCTTTTTGATTTTCCATATCTAAGTTGAGCTTTAGTTTGCAGAATCAGTTTTAGATTTGGATTAAAAAAACCACCCGTATGATTATTAAAGCTGAACCAAATCTAACCCGAGATCAAAATTGGATGGTTTACTGAAGTCTTTGGGTGTGTTATTTATGAAGAGAGTAGTACTGCTGAACCAGAACCGATTGATATGTATGAGAATTGATTTTTGTAAGTGGATTAAAATCAAATGTGTGGTTGAGCCAAACAAGAATTGACTTGAATAAGGACATTACGGGTCATACCATAACCATTTCTGCAAATTTGGTTTTACATTCCATACAGCTTGTTAAAAAGAAAAAAAAAGGAAGGTTTAGAAGAAATTGTTGAACTGACTGGTAAGAGAGCTCTTGAGGTTGGAATAGAGACCGTAAAGAGAATATTGCTTCATGTTCTCGACTTCATACCACGAGTTAAGAACCGCCAAGTGTTTGTCAGTCCCGGAAAACGCAAGCTGGATACCGAGACTGCAGTCCACAGTGCCTCCTCGGCCTTTGCAGCTGGGTGTTCTGATAGCACAATCTTGCTTGTTGAGGCACACAAAGTTGGAGTTCCCCTTGCAGGACGCACACCCGTCTCTCTTCCAGAAGAGGTTTTGAAGCCTACCTTTCTGAAACTCCATCACCTTACAAAAAGAAAAATGCAGAGCCATGACAAGAGGTCCTTGGAGGAGGAGCCTACATAATAAAGATTATTTGAGACAGGGAAGATGATCTACCAAAGTAAAACTGGTAACGGTGTAGGTGGAGTTAGCAATAAAAGCCGGAGGAGACCTAGCTGCATATTTCCGACCAGCGAAAGCCACCATATATCCACCATAGTTGTCCTTGCATTCAAAAACAACATATTTATAGCCAGCTGCATTAACCAAATCAAGTACTACTTGTAAAGCCAATGCGTATAATAATTAAACATGATGGGAGCCAGTGATGTTTGAAACTAGTCATGGGTTAATTTGAAATCACTCAAAAACCAAATCTGATATTCAACCTCGAATATTTATAAGACTTGTGTTAGTAGAGAGCTGAAGCAATCTAACAAGTGTAATGTCAACATAATGCAGTGGAATATTCAAGAAACCAAAGTCAATTAAATCCACTGAGACAAGCATTTTCCTAAAATGAATTCAAAAAAAGAAAAAGTTTGAATTTCACTACCAATTGAAGAACATTCAGGTGGTAATCACATTGACTTAAAATGGAAACTATTAAGGACTTGTTACCAAAAGTAGAAAGACTCATGTTTGACTTGTCGTTATAAGAAAAACAAATCTGATACTAACACTGAGTATAAGTCAACCAAATCTAAACTCTGATTTAATCACAAAATTAGTATTAATATATAATCAAAAAAAAAGAATCGGAGTCTACCGGGAAGAAGGCAGAGGTGTTGATGGAGAGCAGAGAGATCTCGTCGATCTTAGGACGGAAGATAGAGAGCTGAGAGTTCATGGCGGCCAGGGTTAGTCGACGGTCGCATGGAGAGAGAAGAACCGTCTGGTTCAGGAAGAAAGAAGCACGCGAAGAGAACGCGATTCCGAAGGTGAATCCATCGGATCTCTGGATTCTGGTGTCGGAGCAAGGCGAGTAGACATTGTTGGTGTTTCCTCCCAAGGCTGCCGCTCTGTTGAAACCTCGTCCGGCGATGGTTAGAGCCACGACGAGGAGCGTTAGGGTTTGCATTTTCGAAATGTTTTGGGAACTGTGAAGAGAGAAAGAGAAAGAGAGAGAGAGAGAGAGTGTGTGAACGGCTGAGTGAGTCTGTTTGTGGCTTTCACGCTCGCCTTCGTCGTTTTCCGCAGCTTCATCACTCTTCCGACTTTGGAAAATTCCAAAAGTTCTCTCTTTTCTTCTTTTCTTTCTAATATAGCTTTTTCGTAAAATTAACTGTTTTGAAATTATCTAGAAAAGTTTCCCAGACTTGTCTCTATTTTAGAAGGTTTTCCAAATTAACTATAGTTAATACAATGTGGTTCTAATCTGTAAGTTTTTTTATTATGGTTCTTTTCTGAAAAAAATAAAATAATGGCTTTCTTAGTGTATTTTGGTTTCAGTGACCTGTTCTTGTTGAAGCTTAAAACGCTATAAGTTACGACTTTTAATTATACCAAGGCTAAGAACTCTTGTTCATTAGAGCGTTGTGGTGCAAAGGGATCCATCATGGAAGTTCGAGTTGGGACGAGCCCTCTGAATAATAATCCTTTGTTTTATTGGAGGAGAAAACAACGCAAATCTCATATTGATTTTCTATTGCCTTACAAGCCAGTGTATAAATTGAACCGGTAAAGATAATACAAGCTTGAACTTTTGAAAATTCAAAACAAGTAGTCGATAGTTTAAGCGTTGGTAGCTCCTATGGACTGGAATCTACTTTGAAGCATAGACATCTCCTGAAACTCTATTGAAAAATTAGGCCATGCTTAAATTTTTGTAATCATGGTGATTAAATCTTTACTGGCTATTTCAAAGTTTTGGCAAATAGACTGATGTAACATACTCTCCATTGTCCAAATTAGTGATGATAACTCTGAAAGCAGAGAGGTCTCTCACTGCTTTATGTTCCTTGTATCCATTAGTTGAATGTAACCAGATGTGTCTTTCCACGCCCATCCATGTCCACCGAACTGTGATGTAGATGATCATGATCCATCCACCATACATATGTTCTATAACCATACGACTTGTGAATCAGTATTGTCTGATGGTTGTGTTGTTGTAGCCTTTACTGCATTTTGCAGAGAACTAAACTTGGCACTCTTCTTCATGGTTGATCTGTTCTAATGGATCCATGTCTATTCCTCATAATAGTTTATCATTTCAACATTTTCACAGATATCAAATTATCCACATATAAAAATCTTAATCTAATTCTAGGTCATCTATACTGCTTTCACTAGAAGAGATAATTCATACTAGTGTAGACACTCGAGACCAGGAAAATGTTTGAGCTAGAAGGTGTAGCTGATAAAGCCCATGCTTGTAGTGCCAGCAAGCACTCAAAAATGGCATAAGTGAGAGACTCATCTTGTTCCCCACATCCAGGAAAATGATTATCACATCGCATATGACAACGTGTCATGTTCTGCGTTACAGTTACATGTCATGTTACCAGTTGCCATATAAGATGGAACATCTTCTGATTTCCAAGCAAATGCTTGAAGCTTAGTGATCCAGACTTGCATCCCAGTATCCAGACTAAACTGTATACTGACCATTCTTCATAAAACTCCAACAAAAAATATTTTGATGTGTGGTTCGACTTATCGCTAAGCTACGAATCAGTGGTATGTCATCAGGAACGATAAAGTTTTCAAGCATCTCAATATCCCATACCTTTGAATCGCTTTCAAAAAAATCATTGACCGCCATTCTCGGGTAAACCAACAGATCATTTGGACGTGCATGCCTTGCTGGTGTAGTTGGGATCCAAGGATCCTCTTACACTTTAACTTCATATTCTGAATGAATCTTCTGTCTAATTCCCCAACGATATTAATTGCTTTGTAGCCGAAATACTTTCCCACACGTAAAAAGGTGATATAGCCACGGAACCAAGTACGGTGAGACGGTCGATGGAATAGCGATGGTCGAGAAACCGGTAGAGATGGAGGTGATCGATGGATGAGTTGATGTCCCTTTAGTCCAATGTAACCTGAAATCAAAGGAAGAACAATGAGATGATGAATGAAACAAATAAAAACAAATAACTAAAATAAAGAGATAAGATGGGATTCAATGGTTTGAAGGATAGATGATTGATGATCGATGAAGGAGATGGTGATGGATAGTTGATGATTGACTCTCTCCATCCGTGGTTTTGATTGACTTTCTCAATTTGTGATCTTCAAGGCTGATGAATGATCTTCAAGGCTGATGAATCTCTCAAACAACCTATAGAACCAACGAGCTCAGTAAATCTATAATGCTTCTCACATTTAGAATTCTAAAGAACAACTATAATAACACTCTTTGAAAAGTAAATGCTTTGCATACTATTTTACTGATTGAAGGTGGTTTTTACATAGGTCGACAATGAGCTTATATAATTCTCAAATACAATATTCTAAACGTTCTTAAAACAAAATAAAGGAAAAAAAATCAAAAATAAGCAAGAAATCGAAAACTACGAGGAAAGTTTAACGAGTATTTTACGTGATATGATTTACGTGTGATTTACAAGGAAATGCATACGAGGTATTTACGAGGAAATGTAGTGTCCTCCTTACGTGGAAAGTTTACGTGGTTTTTACGACAAATGATGTTCTTCGTTTTTACGACAAAATTTTTCCTCGCTAATTTACGATTAATAGGCGAGGAAATATGCGTTACGACGAACGAATAACGACGAAACGTGTTTCCTAGCTAATTCCTCGTAACGCCTTTTTTACGAGGAAGTTACTACGAATTTAGCCGTCGTTAATATTGTGTTTTCTTGTAGTGAGCGGATCTCAATGAGGCTGGTCGATTCCGCCGGCTTCCTCGTCCTCTAAGGTGATCGAGTTTTTTGGGGCATCACGGGGCGGATACCAATTTGGCCAGTTTACGGTCATCTCTACTTTCCGCTGGTAGGTTTTGATGGATGACACCATATCGTTGCAGTACTGTGATCCTTCGATGATCATGTTTATCGTGCGATGACTATTGTCATTGCCTTTCTCATTATGTCTCCTCCCGCGCTCTCACCCGCTTGATTTATCTGAGGAGGGTTCTCTACTTGTGGAGTTTTATCGTTTTTGGAGGACGGTCAGAATCGCAGAAGAGATCCTTCACTCTGGTTACACTAGAGAGCTCCCCTGCGAGCAATTTTGCGGCCAATCTTGCCCTAAAAACTTTTCAGTTGATAGTTGAGTGGCCTTTAGTCTGATGGAAGTCGCAGAAGGTGTTTTCATCATAACTTGAATTTCGGGTCCATGTGTTGCCCGAAGTTCTTCCTTGTTCTGATCCAGAGTTGATGGCATAGTTATGCCCCCGCTGAAGCTTTTCCATCTCGTGATGAACATATTTGTCGTTACGAGAGTTCTTCTTTTTTGATCTCTGGTTTGATGTCGCGTCCTTTGAGGATGTATTTGCCGACTTGTGTTTTTGCGACAGGACTTTAGTCTCCTCTTCGATGGTGATGTAATCAGTGGCCTTATGTAGGGCGTCTTGGATCGACTGCGACTTGCCGAGGGTTATCCACTTCCTGAACTTCGACTTGTACTAGAGCGTCTTTCTGAGCGCATCTATAGCCACCTTGTCACTTATTCCACTAACCCTTGACATGGCGAGTTTGAATCTGCTCATGAAGTCGCGGAGAGGTTCGTCTTCTCTCTGGGCTAGGCTCCAAATATCGACGTTGGAAGTTTCTTTGTCTATGAACATAGAGTACTGTTTGAGAAACTCCGAATAGAGTTGGCGGAAACTTCTGATGGAGTTTCGCCTATGTCGGGAGAACCACTCGAGTGCTTCTCCTCGAAGGTTTTTGACGAAGAGTCGGCAATGGCCAGCGTCTCTTTTGTTCTCCCTGAATCTGGCCCGCCCCATCGTGATCTAGAAGGCTTGTAGGCGTGCCTTAGGATCACCGGTGCCATCGTAAGTGGGAACCCTAATCTTTCCCGGATCCGAGGTTTTGACCTCGGTGATGTGAGCGGTGAAAGGGGTTTTCCGGGCCTCTTCGAGTATTCTGTCGATCTCGGGCGCGACACTGGTAGCATGGTGAATTTGAGACTTAACTTCTTTCACCTCCACTGTAGTTTTCACGTTTTAATCACGGAGATTGCAGATTTCTTCAGAATCGTCGTCAGCAGTTTTCTGAGCTTGTCGGTGTTTGCTGCGAGTGATTTGAGCCTGCTCCTCGAGTAGTTTCTCCTGTTCCACCCATAAGAGATTTTCCTCTTCTTCGGTCATGGCTTCTCGAACGAAGAATCGTGACGAACGACGTGTCTTCTGGTTCTTCTCGGATGCACGTCAACGTCTTCGTCCTAGTTGTCAGACTGATTACTGGGATCCAAGTCGAATTGTTCACGCTCGTTATCCTCTGTTTCCCGCTCGGGAGGTGGAAGGTTTTCCAAGTTTTTCCATGTGACAGCAGGGGTGTTCTCGTCAAGATTTTCTGTTGTCAGGTTATCTTGCGTGTTCTCTGGTCTGTCGAGCGGAGTCGCGAAATCAAGTCTTCTTCCGCGAAGCTTTGTGGCTTTGAGGGGAAGGACAGCCCTGGTCTTCGCCTTTAGGTTTTTGACATGTTTAGCAAGAGAGCCGATGAGCTTCTCATGTTCTTCCGACTTCTTTTTGAAGGTGGTGAACATCTTCTCGAATGCTACGGTGTTAGCATTAGCATTAACCACGGACACGTTCGCTGCAAGAGTGGTGCCAACGTTATCGCTGATGTCTCCATCAACACGAGTTTGCAGGTTGTCTGTCGACATATTTGATCGAGCATTTGCGGCTGAGAGTTAGATTGATCCGTATCCCCCCCCCCCATCCTTCTAGCGCCAAACTGTGGGAACCAAAATTTACACCATCAATTTCTTCGAAAATAAGGAAAGTCAAGAAACCCTAACTTTCCCAGAGGTCCCAGATTTATGTTAAACCAACGTCAAGCAATCAGATTATGTAAACAGACGAAATTATGAATTGATAAAAATGAAAAATGAGAGCAAGAAGATCTTATTCTGAACTTGCGTATGAGCGATTACAACAGGTAAAGCCCCGGCTGCAAGAGCTGTTAGTGAGTTTCCTAGTTCTAACCACCTAAGACTTGTAAACCTAATTGAGCGCAGCTCGATAACAAAAACGGAAAAATGTCTAAATTGGTCTAAGGGATGAGTTTTCTGTGTCTCTGCACCTTCTGCCCTAGCATTCCTTATATACTCCTCCTTAGGTCGGTTTACCTTCTTCCTCTTTTCTCCCAAGTCTTTATCTTCTTGCGGAAATAATCCATTTTCTTCAAACTTCATGATTATCTTCGGAAACTTGACATTTATCCTCGGACTTTCCATTTATCTTTTCTTGCAAACAATAGATAGACCGTCATAGCAACCTTTGGGCCTGATTTCATAAAAATCGTAAGTGGGCTCTTAGTCGCGTTTTAGACCCTTTGGGTCGTTTTTCGACTTTGGACGTTTTTACGATCTTATCGAAAGACAACCTTTGATGCAATGTCAATTTTTTAATAACTCAAATTGACCGAGGTGTTAAGTTAACCGTCGTCGTTTTAGACGATCAGTTTTAACTTTTACGAGACAACATGTCTTTTCGGTTTTTGTCGTAAGTTTCCAACGGTAACTCCAATCAAGAAGAAACAAGAGTCAGTTCAGTCGAGGCTCGAAGGAGGAAGCTACGAGGGTTTAGAGACGAGGCAGATTTGATCAATCCAACCAAACGATGGCGAGTTGGCTAGCTTTCTGGTGGGTCTGACGATGCTCGTTGAGTTGTTTCGATGCTCGGGAATCGTTTATTCGAAAGATTGAGTAATCTTTCTCGAGAACTCTTCGTATAATTTTTTTTTGAATTCTTAACAAGTTCTTACTTTGATTTTCCAGCCAATTGTTTCTTCGATACTTTCAGACGTTAACTCTGTCGCAACCGATTTTGACCCCAACAAATATTTAATCTGTTATATGATTTTGTCATATATAAAATATTGTAAACTAAGAGGAGAAATTTATGAAATTTTCACAAAATAATAGTTAGGTGAATTAAAAAAATAATATTTTCAAACTACAAGAAAATATTTATTTAAAAAATTTATATGAGGACAAATGTATAACTTTGTAAATCAATTTCAAAATCTAATAATATTTTAAAAACATAAACAATCAATAAAGCTGTAACTATAATAGATAATCTATACTATAAAAACAAGATCCCTTATAATTAAAAAATATTTGTCATTTTAAAAGAAATAAATTTCACGTTTTTAAAGCGCGGGTCAAGATCTAGTATATTCTTCAAGGATCCGCCATATCCAGTGTGGTCTCGTGCTCCTTGGGACATTTGAGAGGGCCTCTAGAAGCTGAAAAAACTCTTTGTTGCCAGAATTGTGTTTGGTTTGGTAGCAAATCCAGATCTTCTAATTTAGGCAAATGTAGATCTTGTTTGGTCGGTTTTGAAAAATGGGCCATAACTTCAGATTTCGGTGGACATTTCCCCTCATTCTTATTTTGTTGGAAACCTAAAGAAATCCATCCTAAAGTCCATAAGATTTTTTGCGTCGGGCCGCTTCTTCACTGGGCTTGAATCAACTTCTAAACTTTGATACTCGAGGATGGGCTGAAAAACTTTGGTTTGTAAAATTCATATCTTTTTGATCAGGATAGATTTGGGATGGATTACACTTGGATAAGAAAGATTAATGAGTGTAGAATCCATGAAAATTGGTTTCATGGTCAAATCCCTCCCGGTGTGTAAGATATGATGTTTTCACTTCGCATATGTCTTGGTTGGCGCCTTGACGGATTAAGTTGTGTATTGGATCGACCTCTGGTTCAACTACTGATTTAATGGCTGCACCAGAAGGAGTATTCGTAGTACTTATTTGCAATGGTGAATTAAGTTTACAACACTTACCGCGCAAAACCCAAGCTAAAAATAGTCTATAAATTGAAGTAATCTCCAAACATATTTTGTCAAAATTGCCAGATTAAACTAGTCGATCATACGAAACCCAATAACACATTCCTCTCTTGGTAAACAAAGTTTTCTCATTTTCCCCAGTAAAGCTCTTTTTAGGAGTATTCTAACTCTGCTAGAAATGTGTAATGGCATTCGCAAGTCTTTCACATATATCTAGAGGAAACAAGAAGTTAAACATAACAATGTCAGTAAGACCAATGCAATAAATTTGATGAGAATCTTCTTCCCTCCTTTAGATATCCATCTTGCTGACTATCGATCCACTTTATTCTGCAGTCTGTGCTTGAGAAAAGCAAATATTTTATATTTTGAGCTACTACGATTTTTTTTTTTATTAAAAAAAAAAATCTACTATGATTTTCCAGACACTAAGTAGGAAGACATTTTCTTTTCATTTTGGATTTCAAAAGTATCTTTTACTGTTTGCTTTATATTCTTGGAGATATATTTTTTTTTACTGTTTTTATAATTTATCAGATAAGTAATAATTATGCAAATAATAAATTAATTTAAGAGAAAATCAATAGCTGTTGGAGTCAATCATATACAAGCGCCCGGCCCAACTGCAAGGCTACGTGTTGAATCCTTTTAAAGATTCCAAGCATTTATAACAACACTCAACAACTGCTGATTACAGATTAGATTTGATTAATTTTATAGACGCGTGGTGTACAACCAAACCACATTCACGGATCGGACAACATTTGAATAATATCTTTCGTATGCGTTGTACTCTTATGTCTTTTAGATTCTTTCGGAGTTAAATTTTATACTTCCCTGATTTTCTTTAACTGAAAATCTGATATTTCAACAGAAATGGAGAAGCGCAATATTTCATATTGCAGTTGTCAAGCCTTGTGTAGAGATCAAAAGGTGAAATTAAAGAGGTGAAAAAGAAGCTGTAAAGTATGACTTTGAAGTTGATACTTTACTTCAAATCCATAAACAATCCTGCTTATATATATCTTTCTTGGTGCTACAATCCCAACGAATTTGGAGTTTATCTACAGTACTAGTTCCAAAGAAGCAAAAGCAAAGCAGCATTCTTCGATTATAAACCCAAAAAAGAATAAGAAAAAAAAAAAACCCTACAACTTGGGTATCTAAGCCCTCTCGATGTCTCGTTCTCGTGTGATAACATTTGACAAGCACATAAAATTTCTAAGCTTATCATCATCATCATCTGGAATACAAAATCCAATCCTCTCTCAATACCTTTTGTATTTTCCAGCCTCATGCGATGGTGATTGCTTGCATATTGCCTTCAGATGAAGAAACTAAATAACAACACCTTTTCTCTCATTCCAATTTGGTTGCAGAGGAGACAATATCCAAATCTTCCAAAAACAAACTTTATTTTCGTTGAGGTGGACTTACCAAGAAAAGAAAGGTATTCAATCCGTAAAGATGACGGAGTCTGCAATGGCCAACAAAGGTTTCAAGCAAGTAGGCATAAACTTCCTAGCAAAAAAGTAGGAGGTTGAATGATTGGAAAGGCGGAGGTGGTGAATCAAGTGGGAGGAGACTTCTGTAGGCTTGTAGGAATAAGGATGACCCTTGACAGTAGCAGTCCAATTGACTCGGGTGAGAGTGAAACCGGTGCAACCCAGTGGATCCTTCATGTTCATCAACGTGGGGAAGTAATGCTCCTCGGGGTAACACTCATCGGAACGGTAGCAAGGGAGCTTGAATTTTCTCCACAGGGTGCGATCTTTGACAGTGAGAAGAGCGTGTCTCCTAGTCATGAGGAAGAAGTGAGAACCCACTCGGAATTTGTCGAAGGGGACTTGAGGTAACATAGCGTATCTCCCTCGAGCAATGTAGCGTTTCCAAAGCCTGGGTTCATCGGAGATGAGCTCGATGAAGCTCCGGTACCAGATTCGAACCCCTTTGGAAGTTGGATCCGGGTTTGATTTATCGAAACTGGGTGATTCGAAGAGGGATTGGTAGACGAATCTGAAGGAGTGGAGAGGAATGCAGTGCTGAGAGAGGACTGCGAAGTACGCGTTCGCCGGGTCGTCGAGAAGTGCGGTGGCGAAGAGACGGCGCGTGGCGGAGATCAGAGTGGGAGAGGCGCGTGATGTGCGTTTGGCGGAGGTGATGAAGGCGTTCTGGAAGACGGAGCCGTTGCCGGGTCTGGTGATGTTGTTGACGAAGGGATCTGCGTGGACGTAGACGTTGTAGAGAGATCGAGGATGGCCGGAGAAGAATCCATCCCAGATTGGCGCGAAATGGAGGTCGGAGTTTGTGAGGAAAAGGAAGGCGATTTTGAGCTTAGGCTGTGGGCTCCCGGAGGAAAGATGCGAGGAAGATCCCGCGGAGGCGCGGCGGAATAGGATCTGGTCGTCGATCTCGTCGGCGATAGGGATGAGAGATTCGCGTGGGGGAGGAGGGAAGACATGAGGGGCAACGAGGAAGAAGACGATCGGGATACAAAGAAGAAGGAAGAAGGAGATAACGAACTGGTTCGACAACATTTGCGATTTCGAAACTAGATGAATGTGCGTACTAGCTTTCCCATCTATTCACTTTCCGACTTTTTTCACCCCCAGAAAAACCCAGAAGAACTTTGCACAAGATTCAGCCAATCAGGATGCGACTTGAAGCTTTGTCCTTTTGGCTTTATGAGGATTTCAAGAGTGACGATGAGTCAAAGGATCTTTCAGATTTCAACTGGCAAAATAAAAGAGGAAAGCTTTAAGGGGATCTCTCACTGACTGACCATCTTATGAATGAAGAGATAAAAGGCGATGACGGAAGATGATTGTGCTTTGTTTGTTTGCGTCCGACGCCACCTGAGGGTATTTGTGTCAATCCATGACCCATACACAGTCTCTGTCCCTAACGACGTCATGTAACGATTGCGTTCCTTGACGCCCACTTGTGTTAACCCCGTTATCCTCGTCGGTGATAATTTGATCATGCTATTTTATTTATCTTTTCATCAAGTTTAGTTTTTAGGAAAATGATCAACGTCAACGTGTCTAATCTCTAGAACTAAATTGATCTCTCACGTTTATTACATTATTAACTTTAATAAATTATTATTATTTTGTAATTGTTATTATCAAAATTATATTTTAGTTTTTATTAATTATTACTTTTTATACAAAAAGGAAATTATATATATTTTAAAAAATATCTATAAACTATTTTTGTTTTCGTTTTAATATATATGTATGTACCTATATATAATCATATCAATATCATAAAGAAATTTAGTATAAAAAGAATATCTTTAAAGTAAAAATATATAGCAATTTGTTATATTTAAAACATGTAATTTTACAATAAAAATTTTCCTTTTATATAAATCCCAATTTCATAAACTATTTACTAATTTTCATTACTAATATATCTATTTCTATTTTCTTTTTTTTGGTAATATTTTTTTTTATAAAATCATATCAATATCAAAAAAGGAATTTAGTATCAGAAATAACATCTTAAAACAAAAATATAGTAACTTTTGATATTTAAAACATGTTGCTTTTTAAAAAAAGTAATATCCTTTTATATAAATCTCTCTTTCATAAAGATTTCTTGATACTTTTTGTCTAGTAAATTTTTTCAACAATTATTAATAATGTTAGTTAAATATTTTTCATTTTAAATATAATAATTCTTTTTCATAAGAAAAAGTCAATTTAGTTTCCAAAACGGTATTTACTTTTAATACACTAAAGAAATTTTTTTTCTTAATTATAAATTTTCTAAAATAATAATTATTTTTTGGATAATTATTCAGTCTCTTATTTAACAAATTCTCACACAATTTCATACAGTTTTTCTTTTCATAACTACAGATTCTCAAGCCTAATACTATGTGAATATTTCAATATCTATAAAAATAAACAAGTAATTATTTCAAATCCAATTCCATTAGAAAATTGTTTTCCTATGAATGTGGTATTTGATCAAAGTAATTACAATACTATTACGTTCTAAAACTCTAAATGATCGACATGTTTTTTAAAAATTTAAAATTTGATTCACTTATACAACTTCTGATAACCACTTAAACTTTTTCTCATAAATTTAAACTGAAACAAAATATATCAATCTAAAAATACATATTTACAAATCTTAGATATTAAATTAAATTATATAATCTGATTTAGTATGATTAAAATTCAATTGAAAAATATATACAACTCAACATACCAAAAATAACTTAACCGATCCAAAATTTTATACCCCAAATCATATATTTAATTAAGATAACGAAATGACGTAGTTTAGAACAGTGTTATATTTGTCTTTCTTATATACAAACTACAAAATAATTTAAACTTATTAATAATTAGAAATAAAAAGTTAATCAATTACAATAATTTTATTATTTTGTAAATGTTTGTATCCGTGCATGAGCACGGGAAATCATCTAGTATATACATATATATATAGATGGTTAAAGCATTTTTTTTTTGTTAAAGCATTTATAACATACAATTTCATATAAAATATATAATACAAGGTCATTATATATAAATATTTTAAAATAACTTAATTTTAATAGCGAGTTAATATTTTTCTTTTATTTTTATGTAATTTATTTTATTTTATAGTGTATTGCCATATTTGTTTACGTGTAGCATGACCTACAACCAGTGACTAAGATGACGTTCGTTTACGTGTCGCCCGACCTACGATTTGCAACATGCGATTAAACCTGCGACTAAAATTATATTCGTTTACGTGTCCTGCGACTTGCGACTAATAGAGCGATCAAAATTTTCTTAATTTTTAGGTTATGTTTTTTCGGGTGACTTGCATCAAAAACTGTGAATGGTCGCGCGATCAGTCACATGACAACAAAACGAACAACAACCTGCGATATGCGACTTACGACCAATCGCAGATCGCAAGTTACGCAACAGAAAGACGAACAACCTGCTACCAGTCGCAAGTCGCAAGTCGCTTGTCGCAGATTGCAGGTCGCGCGATAGGTAAACGAACATGGCTTATATATATGAAAATAAATTAAAATATTTAAAATCATAATAATTTTTTTCTTATATATTTGCAATTTTATGTACAAAAATATGACTGATTCACTTATTTACTTTCAAGTTAAAATACAATTTTTTGAGTTTTAAACTGATAAATCATAGAAGTTTTATTAATTAAATTTAGTTAAGTTTATTATCTTAGTTTCAATAAATATATATTCTTAAAATTTTATATAATTGATATATATTATTTTTAGAAAACAGTGAAAATAAATTTAAGTGATGTATTAATTGAAAACTATAAGTTTAATTTTATTTTTGAATTGATTATTTAGGGTAAAGTTAAATGTGATATAAAATAGTATTATAATCAGACTAGATGTAAAAGATTAATATATAATTTATATGATCAACTCTTATTATAAAAAATTTTATTTTTATAATAATTTCATAAGAATATATATAATAAAAGTATTTTAAGTATTTATTATATATTTAACATAATGTTTTATTATAAGAATTCATTCAAAACAAATAGCTAAATTATTTTTTATTACAATAAATAATATTTTTACGGATGTTGTCCTTTTTGTCCGGAAAATATTATAATGAAAAGAAGAAAAATAAATTATAATGAATTTAAATATTAATAAACAGTTTATTTTAATCTATTCTTGACTATGATTTACAGCTGTTTTCGAGTTTTTTCGTGTCTATAGAACTTTTTCAGACTGAAACACGTTAAAATAGAGTTTTGGGCACAAGAATCAAGGAATGAAGCAAAATGGAGCAAAATTGAGCAAAATGACTTTTCCAGGGCCAGATTGGTCGATCTTAACTTGAATCGATTGATCCCATTTCATTAAATTTTTGCTGAGCAATTTTGGATCGAGTCAACTGAATAAAATTGATTGCTAAAAAATGAATCGGTCGATCCCGTACAAGACTGGTCGATCCCGAGCCGGTTCTGCGCAAACAAAAACCATGTTTTTCAAAACATTTAGCCAGTTTAACCTAAGGATTCCTGCCAGACGTGTTTGGACCTTTATTTTGAGTTTTCTCAGTAGTTTTTGGAGACTACATTACTTTTTTTTTGGAGACTACATTACTTTTACCTTGATTTTACTTTGATATGGAGATTTGTAAGATTTGGGAAGACGGTTCATACTTTGTTTCTAAAGAAGCTTTTTGAAACCCCTTTTTATTGATTTCTATTGCTATGATTTAATCTGTGATTTTATGCTCTTGAATATCTATGTCTGAGCAGATCTTTTGTTAGGTTTAGGGTTTCAGTGGATTGATGATTGTGATTTGATGGAATAGGAAATAGTCTATAAGTTTTTTCATTTAGGTTGTTCTTGGTGCCTGAGCTGGATTGATCACATAGTTCCCGATCCATATATAGGTTGTTTAATGCACTAAAACTGTTCCATTAAATACCTGAATGAAACTAGATGAGCGAAATATTCTTAACCAATGGAAGTTGATCTTAGGGAGTTTCGTGGACATATTAAACTCGATGTTTATGCATGTCTAGTAACTGAAATTCAAATGAAGTTAGTCTTTAGGATTCTAATACATAGAGCTTAGTACTGTGGAAGTAGGCTAATCTAATTAAGTGGTTTGAGTTCTAGAACGGTTACTACTACATTTCTTGTTGAGCAATCATGTCATCCAATCTGTGTTTCATGAGATTTCCTAACACCTGACAGTTTTTATTCATAAGGTTACATCATTCTTTGCTTTCTGCTTTTACATTATTGCAACTGAAAACTACAAACAAACCCATTTCTCTTAGCTCAACTCTAATTTCGAAGAGTAGTTGTGTAACCTTAGTCCTTGTGGATCAATCCCTGAAATACTATTTCGGTTCACTATGCACTTGCTATATATTTTTAAGGGTAAAACCTGATTGTATCAATTATTAAGTAAAATATATTAATTTATGCATGATCTTTAGAGGTTTTGTAGCGGCAGAAATATCACAGCTGAGAATATCATATGTACATAGCTCTTCTTCATGGATCGCTTAGGTTGGGTGAGATTCAACCTTGAGTTGTTTCTTTATCTAATTTAGGATCCATCAGGAAGTCGGTTTACCCGTTTGATCCAAGTGGCAGTCACAATGTTTCACAAAAAGAAAACCTCTCAATTGTTTTTTAAATCGGAAGAAACCCCTTAGATTATATGATAGTATTAAATCCTTCAACTTACAAATCGTTAACTTCTATCATCCTCAATCACATAATCGTAGATAGAGGGTGACATACATTAGAGTTTGTAAGTTCAGGGGTTAAAACATTAAAAACATAACTAAGGATTTTTTTCTGATTCAAAAATAGTTGAGGAGTTTTCTCACTAAAAATCATGATACTATTGTATAGTTTTGTTTATATTTGATACTAATAATACTTTTTCTGTTAAAAAAACTTTTGTATTGATTTTTTTATTTATTTTTCCTTTTTGGTACAACTGGAAATACAGTGAAGGAAAAAATTAAAAAGAAAGAAAATAGAAATAGCCAAAGCCTTAGTAAAACAATATTGGTATAATTCTCGAACCAAATAGTAAACCAAATACAAAACATATCTCATGAGCTGGACGACGCTCGCCGGAACAAACCATCAGAGACAGCCGCCACATCAGCTAAGGTCATCGCCACCGGAGAATCAAACCGGGAGGAGAAGCAACTTACACCGGAGAACTCAGCCGAGCCAGCCAAGCTAAAGGTAAGAAGCATAAAGCAGCAAACAACATGAAGACCAGATCCGAGAGTGAAAAAAAAAACAATGCGGACCAAGAGAGACGTAAAAATAAACATATCGGCCTATGTGGTGCGGAGCAGGCTTCTAAATCGATCAAAATATCACCATGGCGGACTCTCCTTCACCACCACTAAGAAATCCTACTTGAAAGCTCTGTCCGCCATCCTGAAAATAATCTAAGATTAGAGAAAAGAGCCGGTGGTTCCAAAACAGTAGCCAAACTTTGACACCACGTCTCACCTCCTATTTAAAAAAATCGCCGCCGCCGCCGCGCCGATAGAAATTGAAGAGCCTGCCTCATGGTCCACATGCGCGTGAAGTAAGGATGTCAAATGGGTTGTCCATGTCCAATGGGTATGTCCAAATGGACAAAGCAGTTTATTGGATATTTTTTAAGCCCAAATTGTACCCAGTCCAAACCAAAATAGACCATTCCAATTGGGTATTCTGCGGAGCCCAATTAAATAAAACATTGTTAAAATACAAAAAATCATTTTTAACATAACTTAGTTATGTTTTATAGAATTCAAAAGCATAGATAAAGATTATACATAATCCAAAAGCTTAAATAAGGTTCTCAATGTAAAAGCATAGACAAGTATCATACATAATCCAAACTCCAGAGCATAGATAAGTATCATACATAATTCAAACTCCAAAGCATAGATTAGGTTCATACATACATAATTAAACTTCAGTCTTTCCTTATACATAATCTTCTGAACCATCATCCTCAACCATGTAGTCATTATACAAGCTCATTACACTCTTATCCATCTGAAAAAATGAATATAAACTATCATCAATATACAATCAAACATAAACAAGCATACAACAACAGTACAATCAAGTTAAGAAACAACAGAACCAAACTCATCACTATAAGCAAACAACGGAACCAAAGTGATAACATAACCACTAAGCAATTAACCATGTTAAGCAATGAACACTGAAACTATTAACAGTTTACACAAATCACACTGACTTTACTGAAGCTAGTAAGTAACTACAACCAAAGAAACACAGAAGTGGCTATGAATTCTATTTAAAAATCGTAAATCCAACCAAAGAACACGGCACGACAGTGGCTACGAGAATAGATTATATAAATAACAATGAAACAAAACCAAACACTTAATAATGAATCATATTCCAGCAACAAGATCAAGGAGTATAAACACTTAACACAATCCATCAACAGAATTATAAATCAGAGAATCCCATAACACTAAAAGTAACATAAACACTTAACATAATCACATCTACGGTCTACCTTAACAACAAACAACAAACCATCAACACAAGCCCATCATTCCATCAACACAAACCATCAACACAATACAAGTTATAAGTTATCAACAGAAACATTATTACCTTTAAGGCTTTATTTGAGTCGGATCTTCTTCCTCACACTTTCTTTTGCTTCCTCATCTAAGGCATTTTCCTTATCTTCCTCATCCAAATCGCATCCACCTACAAAACAAGAAAAATTACTCAATAGTTTCACATATTAAAAACTATGATTATAAATTCAACTCTCACCAATAACATCAAACCCCATTAATACAATCAGAGAAATCCATCAACACAAACCCATCTCGCAAACTATCAGAGAAATCCATCTGAAGAAGAAGAGTGTTTTCTTCTACCTGAGAGAGTGAGAGAGCCGGAGAGATGGATAGACGGAGATGTGTTAAGTCAGAGACATCTCTAAGAATCGATCGAAGATGAATCAGAAGAGAGTCGTCACGAGAGAGTGAGAGAGACAAGATGAGAGTGAGACACTTTCTCCCAGTTTAGAAACCCTTTTTTTTTGTTTATTGGACAGCCTAGTCTAAATGTGTTTACGCGTTTATTTTTGGACAAATATGGTTTTTGACCCATTTGGATTATTTTTATTTTGGGCTTAATATGAGGAGACCATTTGGGTTTGTTCATGGCTCTCCCATGGACATGAGGCCCATTTAACATCTCTACAGCAAGCTTGGAGGGAAACGAGATGTTCTCCCCCCCCCCCCTAGATCGTGAAGCGAAACCACCATAGCAGACCGGAGAACATTGTGACTTCACCACCAAAAAAAACTGAAAACGTGAAAGAAAAAAAAATGTTCGGTGATGGAAATATTTTCGAGTTGCAGAGGTGGATGTATACACACAGATATGCTAACGGGGGAGTGACGAAATAATTTCTTGAAGGGCTGGAGACATTTATGCATCAAGCAGATTATACACCGCTCACGCATGAAAGCACTAAGATGTTATGTCCTTATCAGAAATGCAAGAATTCAAAATTGGCCCCTTGTGAAAAGTATAGAAGCATTTAGTAAATAGAGATTTCACGCCATATTACTATATTTGGTTTCAACATGGGGAAGGTTATAATTGTGGGAATGAAGCTAGTAATAGTAATAGCAATTTTCAGGATGAACCGTTTGATCATTTGCTTAATGAAAATAGTTACCATCAGGAGGAGCAGATGGTAGATTATGATATGATTCATGATATGGTAGCTAAATCATTTGTAGCTGATGAAGTTGAAGAACCTAACATAGATGCAAAATATTTTTATGAAATGTTAGATGTTGCGAATCAGCCAATTTACAGTAGTTGTAGAGAAAGTCTCTCTAAATTGTCGTTGGCTGCTAGATGAATATTAAAACTGATCACAATCTACCTAAAAATTGCATGGATGCAGGGGCAGACTTGTGTAAGGATTATTTGCATGTAGGCAATGTGTCTGCTGATTCTTGTTATGCGATTCATAAATTGGTTTATAGTCTTGGGTTGCCTTCGTTGACTGCTAGAACAATGAATATTAAAACTGATCATAATCTACCTGAAAATTGCATGGATGCATGGGTAGACTTTTTAAAAGAGTATTTGCCAGAAGATAATGTGTCTGCTGATTCTTATTATGAGTTTCAGAAATAGGTTTATAGTCTTGGGTTGCCTTCGGAGATGAGACGTTTGCATCGATAATTGCATGATCTATTGGGGAGATGATGAGAAGTTAGAAGAATGTCGATTCTGCAAGAAGCCATGATTCAAACCGCAAGGACGAGGGTGTAATAGGGTACCGTACCAAAGGATGTGGTACCTACTAATTTCAGACAGGTTGAAAAGATTGTACCAATTTGAGCAGACTGCTGGAGGGATGAGATGGCATGTCGAGCATATTCAGATGGATGGTGAGATGACTCATCCATCAGATGCAAGAGCTTGGAAACATTTTAATAATGTAGATCCAGATTTCGCTAGAAATAACCGGAATGTGTATCTTGGATTATGCACAGATGGATTTAGTCAATTTGGAATGTCATGGAGACAATATTCATTATGGCCAGTCTTTCTTACGCCATACAACCTGCCACCGGAGAAATGCCTGCAACGGGACTTTCTATTCTTGACAATATTAATACATGGTTCGAAGCATCCTAAAAGATCTCTAGATATTTTTCTACAACCACTTATAAAAGAGTTGAAAGATTTGTGGTCAACAAGGGTGAGGACGTATGATTGTTCAACGAAAACGAAATTTTAAGATGCGAGCGATGCTTTTGTGGACTATAAGTGACTTTACTGCTTATGGGATGTTGTCTGGATGGACTACACATGAGAGATTATCTTGTCCATACTGTAATGGAATGACAAATGCGTTTTAGTTAAAGAATGGTAAGAAGACAAGTTGGTTCGATTGTCACCGTCGATTTCTTCCCATTCACCATCCGTACCGAAGAAACAAGACATTGTTTAGGCACAAAAGGGTTGTGAGAGACACTCCTCCTCCATATTTAAATGGAGAACAAATTGAAGCGCAAATCGATTACTACAGAGCTCAAGAAACAGTTTGTCGTGGTGGTAATTGGCATGTTCCCGGCAATATGCCTGATTTTTACGGAGTTCAGCACAACTGACACAAGAAGAGTATATTTTGGGAGTTATCATATTGGAAGGATCTTCTTTTGCGCTACAACCTCGATGTGATGCATATACAAAAGAATTTTTCTGAGAACATTGTGAATACAATATTGAATGTCCTAGGAAAGACAAAATATAGCAAAAAATCGAGGTTGGACTTACCTGATATTTGCTCAAGAAGTGAATTACATATAAAAAGCAATGGACAAGTTCCAGTTCCGATATTCAGATTGTCATCGGAAAAAAAGTCGGTGTTGTTCAACTGGGTGGCATCAGAAGTGAAGTTCTCCGATGGGTATGTTTCAAATCTCTCTAGATGTGTTGAAAAATGTCAAAAGTTCTCCGGGATGAAAAGTCATGATTGTCATGTCTTTATGCAACGACTACTTCCCTTTGCATTTGCGGAGCTACTTCCAACAAAAATACATGATAATGCATATCTAAGCTCTAGGGTTTAAAGATTGTGAGTTATTTAGACGCATATGCTACCTTCAGTTTGCTGAAAGGGTTTTTTGAGCATCATGTGTGTTCATTATAGCTGATGTTGGTTCTTTGCATTTATCAACGATGGTTTTGATACGTTTATGTGGTTTCACCAAAACTATTTATTGATAAAAATTGTTCGAGAATGTACAAACAGTACCCATGTCAAGATTTAAAGATGTGGAGAAATTTGTCAAGCTTGGAACAGCCACGTCGGGAAACTCATACCAACATTTTCTCAGATCCGGCTCCAACGACACAAAACCTGACCGTGCAACGATAATTTCCTTCAAGGTCATTCCTTCAGTTTTACTAATTCTGAGATTTAATGGCCTGAATCTGAACCTATCAAGTATGTTTTTGATCGTTGTTAATAGGTTCATGTTCATTCAAAAATATAATACTTGATAGGTTCAAATGGTGAACGTGTAAACTTAAGAAGGGTTATTAAATCTCAGTAGTCTTCTACTTGAACCGTTCACCATATGAGTCACCATGGCCATTCGTATTGTTACATGAGAGTGGAAACAATAGTAAATTTTATCTCATGTTTTGGTTTTGTGGGTTTATGTTGTTGAAGTATAGTGTTACAAGTGGGGTTTGGAGGATGGATAAATGTTCTTGATTCTCTGGTTCAAATCACATAAGGAATAGCTGCAAGATGGTCTCACTTCCTTCCTTGGATAAGTGCTTTTTGTCTTCACATCCATATCAAATAAAATAGTGATTTTGCCGAGTCGTGGGGACTATCTGTAAAGTAAATATAATTATTCTAAACCCATCTTTGTACACAGTTGGTCTCTGTCTATTACATGTAGCATCTCGGTTTTGTCACAAGAATGGTTCAGTTTGGGCTGTAACAAGATTTGAAAAAGAAATCTCAAAGACATACCTTTTATCATAAAAAGGGAAATAATGACTACTAAGAATTGCAACAAAGAAGTTGAATCCCTTTGAAAGCTCCATTTGAGTTTTAATCGCTCAACTAACCTATTGATTTGTGCTTTCTACACAAACACAGTTCTCAAGAACCAGTCAATGCCTTTCTAAAATTGAAAATACATAACTTTGTCATTGATTAAGTCCTGGAAACAAAGAAAATTACCCAACTAAGCTCAAACGAAAGAAACATCCATGTCTCAGGCCTCTCTCGCTTCTGAAAAAACCGGCCAGCTCACCATTAACTTAAATGGAGAATGATGGTGTAGTGACACAAAGCGAGATCCAATGTATGAATTTTTGAGGTAAACCCAGAGCTTTTATTGTGTTGAAGAGAAACGTCTATTGCGCTGAATCAAAAGCCTTTGAAATATCAATCTATATCGCGCATCTTCGAGAGATTGAGTCCTTATGATAGTCTTTCACAAGCTCTGCTGCCAAGAAAAGTTTTTTCATGAGAAGTCTATCTTGGACAAAAGTAGACTGGTCGAGGTTAATGAAATTCGTAAGGAGCTTCTCCATACGGTTAGTGATGATCTTTGAGATCACTTTGTATAGAACATTGGGGCAGGAGATGGGACGATAATCCTTCATCATTTTAGCTCCTGTTATTTTAGGAATAAGAGCAAGGATTGTCGTGTTTACCCCCTTTGGCAACAAACCCTTTTCAAAGAAACTTTGTATCGCCATAACAAAATCTGCACTAATTATCGACCAAGCTGACTATATTATGGCTGTCGATTTTTAAAAACTTCTTCGTTTATTTTTTATGTACTAAAAACTGGAACCGTTGGATGGCAAGGAGTATTCATAAACCGTTAGATTCCAATTTCATTGTCAAACATACCAAACTCTTTCAACACCTGTAAAATCGGCTGGCAAGCTTCATCAAATCCTCCCAACTCATCCATGGCGATTTCTTACGCCCAGCCTCTGCTTCTTCTCCTCTTCTCACTCTTCCTCTTACCTTCTTTGCGCGCCACTTCTTTCCACAACTGCGGTTTGTTTCTAAACCCTCTTCTTACGCTCCCCTCGAGGATACCTGCTAGATTAGTTTTTTTTTGGGATGGGTTGCTCGATTAAATTTTGCATCTTTTGCTCTGGATTTTTGGTTATATAAGACTAATTTAGAGCATGCTCCATTTTGTCAGCTTTGAATTTGATTGGATTCATTTAGTTAAAGATAAATCTTGAGTGTGAGATAATTAAATTCATGGAGCCTAAGTGTTGCTCTCCGTACGTTTGACTCTTGTAGATAAGAGGCTCGATCCCGTTAAGGTCACAGGTGTGGAGATCTCTCCTGACCCTGTTGTGAGTGGCAAAGCCGCAACATTTAAGATCACTGGTTCTACTGGTATGAGCTTTTCCTTCCCTGCTTCTTAAAAGTTTACAACATACATACATTCAGTCTGTCAACATTTCCTTGGTGTGAATAGATGTAGACATCTCTGGAGGAGAAGTAGTGATCAGTGTTTCACTCTATGGAGTTCATATCCATACCGAAACTCATGATCTCTGCGATGAGTCTTCCTGCCCGATCGCACCTGGCACCTTTGTGCTTTCTCATTCCCAAACACTGCCTTCTATTACACCACCCGTAAGTCATCTTCCTGTTTCTCTTGAGAGTTTCCCCATCATTATCTGCTAGGCTTCTTGACTAATCGCTCTTTGAAACAGGGTACTTATACGCTTAAGATGACGATAAAGGACAAGAATGGCGGGCGACTGACCTGCATCAGCTTCAAATTCAAGATCACATTGTTTTCCACGGTTTATGCTAGTTAAGTTTTTCGGTGAAAATATGTTGCCTCTTTTGTGAACCTCTCTCGTAGACTTGTGTGCTGTCCAAATAAAATGCCCCTTTGAGGCTTGTCATTGATCTACATCAATCTTTTGTTTCTATATTTATGGTCATTTGCGACGTTCTTTCATCCACCTCCTGCCTCTGCTCAAGTGTTAAGACTTTCCAGATCATTAGATAATAAGTGCTCAGTAATATCATTTAAACTCGACTCTTCTTAACAAGTTAGAGAGCTCCTTCACTTGTTCTGATAAGACTTCCAAGTGTCAAGTAAACGACCCGAGTTTCCAAGAAAAGGAAGTGATATACTTCCTCGATTACAAAAATAAAAGAGTTTTATAGAGCTGATAGAAAAGAAAAAAAAGGTACTTGCGAGTCGAGTGCCACTCCTAATCAATGAGAATCTTCAAGCAACTTGGCGGCATCGTGAACCAAACACAAAACATTGCCTACTTCTTCTTCAACCTTGCCTGATAACATGTATTCTCCTCCGCTCTTCCCCTTCAACGCATCATCGACTGTCTCCATTGTAGCCTTGTGGATATCTTTGGCTCTATGCTCCTCTGCACCTAGCTCTTCTCTTACAATCATCGCCTCTTCTTTTCTAAGATCTGACTCAAAGACAAGCTGGTGAATCTCCATTATCATGCTTTGTATTTCACACATCCCTACTTCTTCCATCTCTTCAAGACACTGCTTCTCCTGGATAGTATGTTCCAATTCCCTCTCTGATTCCGATCTCGTCTTTGATCTCTTCGCTATCTCTTTTTCTACGGTTTTTATCTCTTTCTCCAGCTTCAAAGACTTTCTGTTCATGTCATCAATTTCTTTTCTTACCGAAGCCAGTTTCTCCCGAGAAAGCTTCATCTCTGATTGGAGCTTTGTTTTCTCTTCCTCGGATTTCAGCAGATCTGTGGCTTTCCCTGTAAGCAGAGTGTTTCTCTGAGGAGTGTTGATCTTCTCAATGTTATCAATCGCACAGAGTACCTTCTCTTCCTCGTGTCTCCTGTTCTCTTCATCCACTTTTATCTTCAGCATTACAATGTTACTCTTCAGCTCTGCCTCGGATTGTTGGATCTTACCCATTGCCGCGTCGACTTCTCTTTTATAAGATTGGAGAACGCTGAGCTCTTCATTTTTCTGGTTTAGATTATCTGACGATGCCTTCACACGCGCCCTTGCCCGTTCTTCTCGCTGTTGAAAGTAAGCTGACGATGATACAAAGTTTGATAGCGAGCATCTGAGAGCAGCCAGCTTTCTCTCTGCAACTTCTTTTCTTGCTTTAGTTTGATCAGAGACAGCTTCAATTAATCCTAGCTCCTTCCGATGCCCCTTAACTTTGTCTTCGGCCTCTTTGCTTTGCTTTGACAACTTGATTATCTCCACCATGATCTCTTCAAACGAAGAGAACACTCCAATGGTTTTGGCAGAGACTGAAAGTTTTTCCTGCGCCAATTCGAGTTTCAGCCTCGCTGAGTTTAAATCTCCTGTGGACCTGTCAGAAGGAGTAGTATTACACAACTCCATTTCAGTGTCACTGTCACTGGCATCAGCTTCAATAAGCTTCTCTTGGGCAGGAGCAGAGAGCAGTCTTTTGAATTCATCTTTTTCCTTCATGGCATTTTCATACAGACTCATTAGCTTCTCATTCTCCTCGTGCATCTCGCTAAGCTGATTCTCCAGATTTCCAATTATCTTCTTCAGTTCCTCTGCTGCACTTTTTTCAACCTCCAGAGTAATATCACAACTTTTGTTCTTCTGAGCTTCAGCATTATTACTTGATGAATCTGTCTCGGTATTCCCCAAATCCCTGGAGCTGTTTTCTGCGGCTACTTGTTCATACAGCTCTATAAGTTTGTTGTTGTCCTCAATCAGGACCTTAATCTTCTGGCACAGTTCCTCATTTTCTTTCGACAACTTGACTGCTGTCTCGTGAGCTACAGCTTCTCTTTGACTAGCACATGCAATGGCTTGAACCATTGTTTCAACCTCAATCTGATCACCATCGCCAACCCTGCCTGAGGATCTTATTCCCTCAAGCTGCTTAGCCAAATTTTCCACAAGCCTGAAAGAGAAAAACCAAAGAGATGAGCTGAGGCTTGATGGCTGAAATACATGCTGTATGTGTAGTAAATTACTTTTCCAATCTCTCTTTCTCGTCGATGGAGAAACTTAATGATTTCTGAAGAGATTCCATTTCTGCTCGATTTTGAATCGCCTTCAGGTAGCAAAAACAAGCCATAAGTTAGAGTTTGTTTTCATCGAAATTAAAGAGAGAAGAAAACTCGACAGAAGGCAAGAATAACCTGCATCCGGAGGAATTCATTCTCATCTTGGATTGATGAAAGTTTCTTTGACTCCTGATTCTGCAACAATACAATAACAACAAGTGTCAGAATATAATACTTTGTGAGGTACTTACCAGCACAGATGAAAGACATTTAAGCCCATACCTGGTTCGAGCAGAACATGTTGCTGATGGTAACATCTTTCACCGTGGAGTAATCTGATTCGTGCATGAGTTTCCAATCAAGGGCTTCTAGCAGCTGTACATTATAGATCCAAGTTACATGCTAATTCAAACCGTAAAGAAAACTTCTGAGGTCTAGAAATGAGAGATTATTTTATTCACCTTAGCTTGTAACACTTGAATTTGTTGATTCAAGATATCCCGTTCACCTTCCTCACATTGTGATTTCAATCTGTGTAGCAAGTAAAAGTTTCATAACCATAAGGTGAGTAAAAGTTAAATCTAAGGAAAGATAAGGAATTTTCAAAGTGTCTTGCCTTCGGATCTCTTCTTTCAACCGCAAGTTTTCCGTGGCAAATTTGGTAACTTCCTGATTTCTATCAACCTGAGCACGTAGCACCTCAATTTCCTTCAAAAGGTCAGCCTTTTCTTTTTGCAGATGTGCTTCAACAGAGATCTTTCCTGAAGCTACCCCTTGTAAACTCTTGATTGCTGAATCTCTGAGCTTTAACATCATTTTCAGCCCGCGTATCTCATCCTCTCTTTTCTTTTCCTGTTTGGAGAAAATAAAATTATGAACTCGTCAATTTTCATCTTTCTTTCCTCAATTATTCCTCTGATGAATCAATCCCAAACGAGGAGTATATTTCTAGCGTACCAACTTCATTGAGGCCTCATTTTCAGCAGTCAAAGCCTGTAATGCAGCGTCCTTTTCCCTCTCTCTCCTGAGAGCACCAACTAGTGCAACTTCGTAGTCTTTTGGCTACAAACCCATGCAAGTGAAATTGTTAAGAACAAGCCAAATGCTGAACATTGGAGATCATATTCTTAGGGGAAACCATTGTCAAACCTTAGACGTCCTTTTGTGAGTCGTCAGAGGAGTAAATGATCCATTGAACCCATCCCACTTAAGAGACATTGGAGAAGCAGGGCAACTCATTGTTGAGGCAGTGTCAATGTCCTGATTGTCTACTCCAGCGTTAACGATACCTCTTAAGCGGGATACTTCTTTCTGTATATACAACACCTCAGAAAAGGTCCGTGGGAGAGAAAAATAAACAGTCTTTGCTGAAAAATATACCTTTAGCTGTTGGATTTGTAGCCGCATTGCAATAACATCTCCAGATGCATCTTCATTGACAATTGCCTGTTGAGTATAATATAATTAATATAACTAAACGTATGCCCTATATCTGATCCATGACTTAACCAACAATACCAAGGAATAATTCCATTACATTGTTCTTAATAAGCTTTGCACGCTGGGCAAACTTCAAGGTACTTAGGGTCTCCAACGAGCAACTGAATCAGGGAAAAAGGACCATGAGATACAGCCCGGTGAATCTTTCAGGGAATGATTAACAGACGCAAGAGTAATATGTACCTGCTAGATGGGCTTATGTTAGCAATTATTATCGTCTTTGAATTCCCTCCAAGAGAATCCTGCAGGTATGTAAGAATGACAGCAAAGAGATTACAGAACTGTAAATGCAGACATCAACATTTAGGAAATAATTTACCTGGAGCAGAAATGTAAGCTTTGAATCTCTATAAGGAACATGCACTGATTTTCCATTGGAAACACTAACAAGATTCATGATCACAAGCCTGAAAAGTCATTATAGGGACAAATCATTAGAACTACATAAGAACGACTAAAGTAGAATAATTGACGCTTGAGAAAAAATATATATTCTTACCCTAATGTTGAAAGAGACTTGTTGATGTTGGTTGCTTCTTTGAGCCGTTCACCTTCAGCTCCTGAACTCTTTTGCCTGTATCCACATGTATGTTAGTAGAATATCTTAAGGACGGAAGTTCGCTTGTAGAATTTTTGAGCTGATATTACCTTTCAGATCCAGCTAAATCAACAAGATTAAGCCGTGCAAACCGATGATGAGTAACGCCTTGAGATACCCACTAATAGAAAGCACAGGACAGGTTAGAAGATATATACATAGTATCAGTTTTAGAAATACAGCGGAAGAACTCTGCTCAACAAGTAAAATTGATTACCTTGCTTTCAATGATGCATGTAAAAACACTGTGAGATCGACTACTTGCACGATTCATATTGGTTGCAGCTACTTTCCTGTTTGCAGCACCCTACACATAAACCGAGATGAATTTGTGTTAGTTGCAAAAGAAAGCAACAAAGTCTGCAGTTTGAAATGAATTACCTCCATTAGTTGTTGAATCACATCTCTGGCACTTGAAACTTCAATCTCCTTAAGATTCTCAACATGAATACCTTTCTTGTGGTCTTCCCTAAGCTGCAAAAGAGGAGGAGGATTAAGTTAATCCCTCATAGATAACAAGGCAGAGGGTTTGTTTGGTATACCTGTAAATTATTAGAAGAAGGATCTAACAAATCAAGAATTTGCTCGTTGTAGATCTCCAGAAATGAGCATCTACAAGTAAAGTGAAGCTTCTCCTCTTTGCGGACCTCTTTTTCCTTTAGGATCCTAGAGAACAAAAACTCAAAAACTCTAGGAGTCATCCCGCAGTTGACACTATGTCTACGTGTTCCTCCCTCAATATCTCCAAGCATAGTGTGAGTTTTGCCACTTCCCGTCTGCAAAAAAAAAAAAAAAGGGGAACTTATTATTGTCGCAGACTGGAACTTAGTAGAAATGTAGAAAAGAAAGAAGCTCTCACCTGGCCATAAGCAAACATGCAGCTGTTGTAGCCAGCCACAACATTCTCCACCATAGGTACTCCAGCAACTTTAAACATCTTCTCCTGTAAGTGAGCGAAAGAGATAATGAGGAAGTGTGTTAATGCTTATTAAAAAAGGAAGGAATGGTATTACTATTAGAGAGGAACCTGCGTAACATTCTCGTCAGCGACAAGATCAAAAGTGAAACGAGCTTCAGGATTCCCAATCCAAGTGATTGCCTGGCCGTTGTCTTGCCTAACACATTTGTTGTTCCCTTGTGTTGAAATCTCTGAGCTGCTTAGTGGACGGGTTCTTATGATAACCTAGAAGATTTAGCCAAGAATCAGTGTAATAGTTGTGAATCCCTAACCAACTGAATCAAATATCTACCGCACCTGCACATTGTGATCTTTCCAGAAGGCCGGATCTTCGTTGAACTCGAAGCTGTGAGACCTCGATATCTGTGCAGATCCAGCGCTAATCTCTGCTTCTTCGTCCAAATCCGCCATTCTTCGAACCATGGACTGATGATGAGCGTGGTTCTCCCTCGATACGGCGCTTGGATCCGGCGTGCACGGCACAGCGCGTGCCGACTCCGACGTGGCGCCCCGGTCGTTGAATCCGAACCGGCGCTTAATCGCGCTAGCAGTTTCGGAAATAAACGGCATCTGATTGAGTACTCAGAGAGAGAGGATTTTGAAATCGGGTGTGAAGGGGTAAAGAGAAAGTGAGACGTTGTGTCAAGGAGACGATATAGATATAATCGGAGGGTTAAGGGAGCGTTTTGATTAACGGTTTGGATTGATTTCCGTTTTTTGAAATCTTCGGAACGTTGCCCCACTTGACCTCTCTTTTTCTATTTAATTAAATATTATTTCTTTCCAACATTGGTTACATCTATTCTATTAAAACAGCAGTGTGACCAATTAATAAAAGTAGGATCCAACCGTCTATTTACTTTATTTAAAAAAACCTTATAATAAAATACTACCGACGTTTTATTGTCAATGCCAAAAACAGTTTCCACTTTTTCTTTGCCTATAACCAAAACAGTTACGTTTCTTCCTACAAAAATAAGTTAGATTATTGATTTTTGATGAACACACAATTTTTCGAGATTGAACCCAGTTGCAGAAACCCAATT
Organism: Brassica oleracea var. oleracea; assembly: GCF_000695525.1. Classification (NCBI taxonomy): domain Eukaryota; kingdom Viridiplantae; phylum Streptophyta; class Magnoliopsida; order Brassicales; family Brassicaceae; genus Brassica; species Brassica oleracea. The sequence goes on along the minus strand of NC_027750.1, from coordinate 46,784,867 downwards.
CTATTCTTGGAATCTCAATTGAACATGCAAATAAAAGCTCTTTTGTAGAGTTTTTCAATCCGGCGATAGTGATGCATTAGCTCCTCCATGGATGGTCATGGCCATTTTAGATAGATAGTGGGGTGAAGTGTTCAATGGTGAAGGCGATTTGAGATGTAGTTAGACGCGGAAGAAGAGAAGCAAATCTAGGTGAAGATAACTGAATTTATCTGTTTAAGGTCTTCTACGGTGGTTCGTTGAGGATCTTAACGGTATTCGTGGATTAGAAATTGATAAGCATGTTTCGATTACAGTGGAAATCGTCACCGGTGATGCTAAAACGGTGGATGAACAAAGCCGGCGAAGGATGCTCATCGACCTTTCTTCTTGGCATTCCATGTGTCCTACACCTGTTGTTTTATTAACTCATCTTTATCTTTTGCGTTTGCAATTGGAAGTTGGGTTATTGGACTTATTTTGTTTGATGTAGAGATGTGGGCTTTAGAAACAAATGCACTTTATAGATCTTTGCCCATTTTTTATTTTAACTAGATCGAGCAACCGGTTAATCACAAAATACTCGGGATCCACTTCGTCAGAAACTGAACCGGATCACTTGTCACCGGATCATCTGATCAACCATAGATGAACTACAGATTAATAAATAAATAAATTTTATTATATATTTAATATTAGTTATGAAAATAAATATATACTAGATTCTGACATGTCCTTAAATGGCAGATATATTTTTTTTGTTTTATAATTTTTTAGAAATTTAATTTTTATATTTGTGCTTTTTAGTCATATTTATGTTTTTCTTTATAGAATATTTCTCTTGAATAATTAATAAGAAATTTTAATAATTGTATTAAAATAGTTGGACCATACCTATATCAATAGGTCATGTTGTTGTTTTTAAAAAGTGAGATTCTATTTTTTTTATAAAACATAAAATAATAATTTGGATATCTATATATTGTATGTTTAAAAATATTTAGTAAATAATTAATTTTAGTTTTTATATATTTAATTTCATTTGACATATAAAATATCAAAAATAGTTTAGATTATTTAAAAAAAAATTACAACAAGTTAAGATTTATGACATCTAACAAAAAATATCAAAACTTAAATTTTCATAAATATTTGTACGTCTATTGTGAATAACAAAACTAAACTTCAAATCAAAATAAACCAAAAATAAAACATCATTAGTAAAATTGTCGATAACAAAACTAAAAAAACCTAATTTCTTAATTAAAAAGTATACAAAACAGATTTAAAAACATAATTAAAATTATAAAAAAAAGAAGTAAAAGTTATCAATTGGTTTAACTAGTGGTTCAACTGATAACCGGATTCTGGGTTTTTTGCGGGTTTTGTTAGTTTTTTAAATATTGTTTCTTCTCACAAAATTCAAACCGAATTTATTTTAGGTCACTGGGTTTACCAGTTAAACCGCGGATCCAGATCGAATTTCAAAACACTGACCACACATATTGTTCAACGCTTGCGGTGTGTATTTCTATGAGCACTTTAAATTGCTATTTTTTTATGAAACAGATTATAATTAAGATTTATACACAAATATTACAAAGAAAAACACAAATATAATTAAAAATAGAAACACAAAAATGAAAATTAAATTTCTGAAAAAATGTAAAACAAAAATATACCCGTACAAAAAATGTAAAACAAAATGCAAAATTAAATTTTTACGAAACCCATTAAAATTGGGCAATGGACTTTGATTTGCATAACCCATTTTTAATTGCTATACAAATTATTATGTGTAATATTATGTGTAATAATAAAGTAATTATAATTATATACGAATTTAAATAACTCTAATTTTATGAAAAACATTTTTTTTTATTTAATCTATTTATTCATTACTGTTTTATTACTAAACAAAATTGTAACAATACTTTGTTATTTTTTTTTTTTTAAATTACTGTTTGAATTGAAAATAAAGTACCATATCTATTCTATTAAAACAACAGTGTGACCCATTGATAAAAGTAGAGTCCAATTGTGTATTCCGTTTATTTAGGGGTAATTTGTTTTATAACTTCATCATTTATTACTTCTTTATATAACCAACTTTTTTTTAAGGGTCATTTTTTTTGTAACTGCACCATTTATTATTTCTTTATATGACCATGATTTTGTTTATAACTTCCATTTGATTCCGTCATTTCCGGATCCACTTATGTCAAAGTCTACGGTGTTTATAAATTCAACAATAATCAGTCCTTTCTTTTTTCTGACATCATTCTTTTATTTTTGATTATATTACACTGTTCGATATTCGAATTATAATTATTAAAGCAAATTATCATTTTAATCTGTTGCAGACCATATTAAATCAGGACCTATATGAACACCATTAACACAGTCCCAATAATAATACTAATATCAACATAGTTAATGAATGTTAAGGTATATATTAGTCTATTTAAATCATATACTGTTTTTAACAGTCGTATATTAAAATTTAAATCTATTTTATTAAATCAGAATCATGCCAATTTATAAATGTTATGTCCAGCTAATTATTCCCATGTTTTACTCTTTCAAAAATGAAATATAATTCTTTATTTTATGTTATTGCATATAATATTCTAGTTTCAGAGTTAAAAAACGTAACTCTCTATTAATTTACAAAGCACATAATGTTAAAATAGGGTTTAACAGGGTTTTAGTGGATTTTTAATAGAAATAGAAAATTCATATAAACTCATTCAGCTTAACAGAGTTTAAATAAGTTATTTTAATTAACAACATTTATTAAATGTGATTTTACTTAAAGTTATTGAAGACCATATTAACCATTCTGACCCGCCCTTCAATGTTTTTAATTTTTTTTTAAATTTAATTTTTATATTTGTGTATTTTTGTAATCATATTTGTGTATAAATATTAATCAAAATCTATTTTATAAAATAATAAAAATTTAAAAATTGATCCAACATACGTTCGGTTCTTTGTTATTATATGTTTGTGTACCCGTTTATTTGTAATCATATTGTCTGTCCTAGATTTTGATCCGCAGATCAAATGTTGGTTTGTAATTTTTTATGTTTATCTAAATATGTAACATTTATTGATACCTCTCTAATTATAGTTTAAATAAAATTAGATACAATTATATAAAGAGAATAATAAGAAGCTCCTTAAATAAAAAGAAGAAATAGTTAGACATAAATTAAATTTCTAGAAACATATTTATAGAAACATAAAAAATACAAAAAAAATTACAAACCAACATTATACCCGCGGGTCAAAATCTAGAACATAGAATATGATTACAAAGAAACCGGTACACATACATATAATTACAAAGAACTGAACGTAAGTTTAATCAACTTTTAAATTGCTATTATTTTATAAAATAGATTTTGAGTAAGATTTATACACAAATATGATTACAGAAAATACACAAATATATAATTGATTAATCAGCATAATATATTAGAATTTATCTTTTTTCTAACACTTTTCAAATATTTTGTTCGGTTTTCGGTGTAGGTTGAATTTCATATTAGTTTTTGGATATAACATTTTAAGAAAAGTTTAAGTATATAGGTTTAATAGAATATGAGACTTTGATTTTTGGATCTTTTTAAATATGGATATTTTTGACTATTATGCTAGGTAACTAATAAAAAAATATAAAATATTGCAGACTTTATAACTTTTTTAATAAAAATTCTAAAATGCATATAATAGTGTATAGTTATGCAGTTTGACATATTTAATGTAGTTACCAAAAATTATATTCAATTAAATCAACATTAAATATAAATATGATTACAAAAAATAAAATAAATATAAAAGTTAAATTTCTCAAAAACTTTAAAACAAAAAAATCCGTCCTTGAAAGGGCGGGTCAAAATCTAGTTTCCAATAAAATGCTAACGTTACCCAAATCGGGACCTTGACCAGAAATAAAAGCCAAACCGGCCGAACCCGATATTACTGTTCTTCTTTTTCTTTTCTTTTTTTAACGAGATGAATGAAAACTTTTTTTTTAACTAAAGGCTTTCAAAAACTATTATACAATATAAGACCAGAAATCTTATAGTTTGGAATTAGTAGGAATGAAACAAGTTTCATAGACGGAAAGAGGTTTTTGCTCAAAAGAAAAAAACAAGTGCCATGTACAAACCAACGACGCAGCAAAGGTTGAGACTAGATAAATCATCAATGGTAAAAAGACAGTAGCTGATGATAGGCGCCACGGCTGCGTCGGACCACCGTTTCCTCTCCCTCGGACTGTTTTTATCTTTTGATTTTTTCAACTGGGATAATAATAGTAGAGACAGAAAGAGGTTTTGAGATATTAAAATTGTTATTTCACTGCATTTTTTCTCGTAGGATTTTTACGGTAGATTAGAATCATACCATAGTTCCAAGCTTCCATCTTAGGTCTAGTTTTAGTTTGCTCGTATATAGAGCTGTGCTTATAGTTATAACAATGGCCTTAGGCCCCTCATATAATTGTAATTTTCGGGAGCCCTTCGTATAAAATGATATTTGTTGGATTAATATATAAGTAACTAGTTAATCACTTCAAAACAAAGTTCAATATGCTGGGTGCTTCCAGATGGAAGAAACTCATTGGATTTGGTTGGTGATAACCAAACATGGAAGTTGGGCCATTTGTATTAGTCCATGAGATTAGTATTGGGCCTTGGAGATTAGTGAGACACTATATAAAATCTCTTAACCTAATTTGTGTGGTTAGACTTGACACAAGAAAGAAGAGTGCTTAAGAAGACTCATTAGACAAAAGAGAGAAAATGAGAGAAGAAGATAGATTTCGTCTGGGTTTGTCAAAGCAGATTTGGAGGGTCAAACGGATCATGTTTGGGCTGATATTTTGTGGGAAGCGTCTTCACTTAGTGGGTTAAAGGTTCACCGAATGGATTTGGATTTCAAAGGTTGGATCTTCTGTTGTCTGGGTTTTAGTGAAGCTGGTCGTCACAGTTCTTCAGCAGTATTGTCTTGAGTGTTTGGTAAATCCGATAGTTGGATCTTCTCTGATTGAGCTGAAACTTGTCAGAGATGTTTTTGACTTGTTCATCTTCGATTTGTATGGTGCGATTAGTCTCTAGTTGCCGGAATCCTAGTGAGCTGAGGTCGTCTTGTGGCTGTCTGTTTTGAAGCTCTTTGTGTTGCTCTCTCGTTCTTGTTGTTCTTGTGTTGGATATAGCTTTTTGTAGCTAGACTTTCTGTTCTGTTCAGGGTGTTGAACAGGGATGACGTGGTTGTACTCATACCCATTTATATAATGGATTTTTGAGTGGACTACAGTCCTGTTGATTTTTCCTTCTCACATCGAGGAGGTTTTCCAACGTTAAAACGTGCTTGTCTCATTTAGTTTCTGCTTATACTATATTCTGCTATTGTCGAAGTAATTTCCTCACAGGTTCACACAAGGTCAGGGGAACACGATCAGCCGTTACATTCCGCTGCGCTGTGTGTTTTAAGTACCCCAACAAAGTGGTATCAGAGCTTCTGGTTTTAGATCTTTGGGTTTGATAACTTCGGGTTATTATTTGCTTTTGTGAATGATGGAGAATATGGGTTGGATGATAAGCTTGAATGGTGCTAACTATCATCTATGGAAGGGCAAGATGGAGGATCTGCTCTTTGTTAAAGAATTCCATGTTCCAGTTTTCGTGGAGAAGAAACCTGAGAAGAAGACGGATGAAGAGTGGAAGTTGCTGCATCGCCAAGTGTGTGGGTTGATACGGCAGTGGGTTGATGATAATGTTCTGCATCATATTGAGACTGAGACGGATGCTCGTTCTTTGTGGAAGAAGCAGGAGCAGTTGTATGCTAGGAAGACCGGAAATAACAAGATGTACATGATCAAGAAGTTGATTGAGCTGAGGTATCAGGAGGGATTTCCGATGATGGATCACTTGAATGCGTTTCAGGGGTTGCTCAATAAGCTATCTGATATGGGCATCAAGTTTGATGATGAGATCCACGGTCTGTGGCTTCTCAGTAATTTACCGGATTCTTGGGAGGTTTTCAGGATGTCTCTTTGTAACTCCGCGTCGGAAGGTGTTATTTCGATGGATTTAGTGAAGAACAGTGTTCTTAATGAGGAAGCAAGAAGACAGTCGAATGCTAGCAGTTCACATTCAAATGTTTATGTTACTGAGTTAAGGGAGAGGAGTTCGAGTAGAGATCCCAAGAGAGATAAGAACAGGAGCAGAAGCAAATCTAATAAATTTGCTAATATGGAGTGTTATTTCTGTCACAAGAAAGGGCACATGAAGAAGGATTGATGGAAGTTGAAAAACAAGCAGCAAGGAAATCAAGAAGAAAAGGTGGATCGGATGACTGTCACCGACGATCAGTTTCTCATTCTTCTTGAGGGTGATGCCATTAATGCAACATCACAGCGAGATTTGTTTTCTACCTATACTACAGGTAATTATGGTTCTGTGAAGATGGGAAATGATGTGATGGCTCAGGTTGCTGGCATTGGTGATATATGCTTGGAAACTAGTTTTGGGACTAGGTTGGTGCTTAAGGATGTTAAGCATGTTCCTGATATTAGGATGAATCTGATATCGACAGGAAGACTTGATGATGAGTGTTATTTTAGTTTGCACGGTGGTGGTAAATGGATGCTCTATCGTGGTTCTTTGATTGTGTCTCGAGGTGAGAAGTCTTCATCCTTCTATTGGATGCATGCTACGGTCTCCAAAGACGTTGTTAATGCGGTGGAGAATGATGGTGCCATGGAGTTATGGCATAAGAGACTCGGTCACATGAGTGAGAAGGGAATGTTTGTGCTGTCTAAGAATGAGGTGATTCCAGGAATCTCTGGTTTGCACCTGCAGAAGTGCTCGCATTGCTTTGCGGGAAAACAACACATGGTATCTTTCAAGTCTTCTGCGCCTTCTAGAAAACCCGAGGTACTGGATCTGGTACATTCAGATGTGTGTGGTCCAATGAGGACAAGATCTCTTGGCGGCGCATCATATTTTGTGACTTTCATTGATGATCATTCAAGAAAGTTGTGGGTATTTCTTATGAGGACGAACGATTAGGTGCTGGGATATTTCAAGTATTTTGTGGCGTTGGTTGAGAGACAAACGGGGAAGAAGATAAAGTGTATTCGGAGTGGTAATGGTGGAGAGTATTCTGGACCATTTGATGCTTATTGCAAAGAGCATGGAATAAGGCATCAGTTCACACCACCTAAGACTCCACAGTTGAATGGGTTGGCTGAAAGGATGAACATGACAATTGTCGAGAGGATGAGATGTTTGATCTAACAGTCAGGCTTATCAATGACTTTCTGGGGAGAAGCTTTGAACACGGTGGTTCATGTGTTGAATTTGTCACCGAGTGCTCCATTGGAGGGTGATATTCCAGAGAGGGTTTAGACTGGTAAGGATGTTTCTTAAAGTCACTTGAGGGTCTTTGGGTGTAAGGCATTTGTTCATATTCCCAAGGATGAGAGATCGAAGCTTGAGATGAAGTCACAGCAGTGTGTGTTCATCGGCTATGGTCAGGATGAGTTCGGGGACAGATTTTATGATCCCGTTGAGAGGAAGCTCGTAAGGAGCAGAGATGTTGTGTTCATGGAAGATCAAACGATAAAGGACATTGACAAGTTCAAAAATCCAACTCAGATTTTTGAGGGTTTGATCGATATAGAGGCTACTCCTTCTACATCAGTCCACGGTGAGGTCGAGGTTGAGGTTCAGGATGATACACCCAGTGCAGATGCTCCCGCACATGAAGACGGCAATGGTGATCATGGTGACAATCATGGTGAGACACCAGCTGCTGAGAACCAACATATTATTGTTAGAATATCCGAGAGGGGTCTAAAGCCGTCGACAAGGTATGATCCTAGTGAGTATGTATTACTTACTGATGGGGGAGAGCCAGAAAGCTATGAAGAAGCTTTGGAGGATGAACACAGAGATATTTGGTTTGGAGCCATGGATGAAGAGATGGATTCTTTTGAAGAGAATCACACGTTTGAGTTGGTGAATTTGCTTAAGGGCAAGAAGGTTTTGCTTAATAAGTGGGTGTACAGAATTAAGCATGAGGATAACAATTTGCCACCTTGACACAAGGCTAGATTGGTTGTGAAAGGCTACAGCCAAAAGAAGGGGATTGATTATGATGAAATCTTTTCTCCTGTTGTGAAGATGTCATCCATTTGGGTTGTGCTTGGATTGGCAGCGAGCCTTGATCTAGAGGTTGAGCAAATGGATGTGAAGACTGCTTTCCTTCATGGTGATTTGGAGGAGGAGATCTACATGGAACAACCGGAAGGCTATGTGAAAAAGGGCAAAGAAAATTTGGTTTGCCGCTTGAAGAAAAGCCTTTATGGATTGAAGCAAGCACCAAGACAGTGGTACATGAAGTTCAAGTCTGTTATGGGAGAGCATGATTATGCAGAGACTGATTCAGACCATTGTGTATTTGTGAAGGTGTTTGGTGAGGATGATTTTATCATCTTGTTGCTGAATGTCGATGATATGTTGATTGTGGGCAAGAACATGGACATAATTAAGGAGCTGAAAGGTCAGCTAAGTGAGTCCTATACCATGAAAGATATGGGTCCAGCGAAACAGATTCTCGGTATGAGAATTGTTCGAGATAGAGGTGAGAAGCTGATTCACTTATCTCAGGAGAGGTACATTGAAAAAGTACTTAAGCGGTTTCACATGGACAAGTCTAAAGTGTTGAGTACTCCTCCTTGCTCCACACTTAAGACTGAGCAGTCAACAAAGTCCGAAGACATATGCGGAGAAGGAAGATACGGAGAAGGTTCCATATGCTTCTACAGTGTGTAGTTTGATGTATGCCATGGTGTGTACAAGACTGGATTTAGCCTATGCCGTTGGAGTTTTCAGCAGGTTTCTCTCCAATCCGGGAAGAGAACATTGGAATGCGGTGAAGTGGATTTTGAGATATCTCCGAGGGACTTCTGATCTGAAGATTACATTTGGGGCAAAGAAGCCTTTGCTGGTTAGTTTCACTGATTCTGACATGTCTGGAGATGTTGATTCTAGCAAGTCTACTTCGGGTTATTTGGTAACGTTTGCGGGTGGAGCTTTGGCATGGCAGTCAAGGCTGCAAAAGTGCGTTGCACTATCTACCACTGAGGCAGAGTTCATTGATGCAACTGAAGCTTGTAAAGAGTTGTTGTGGCTGAAGAACTTCTGTGAAGAGATCGGTTTCAAGCAAGAAAAGTATGTGTTGCTTTGTGATAATCAAAGCGTTATCTGTCTTGGGAAGAACTCTACATTTCATTCGAAGTCGAAACACATTCAGAGGAGGTATCATTGGATACGAGATGTGGATGCTTGTAAGGAAGTGCAACTTGAGAAAGTTCATACGGATGAGATAATGGAGCTGATATGATGGCAAAGTCTTTGCCGAGGGGGAAACTTGAAGTATGCCGAGGGATAGCCGGAATGGTTGTTTCCTCCACCTAGTCGGAGGGGGAGTTTGTTGGGTTCCTTCTAGATGGTGGAAACTCATTGGGTTTGGTTGGTGATAACCAAACTTGGAAGTTGGGCCATTGGTATTAGTCCATGAGATTAGTATTGGGCCTTTGGGGTTAGTGAGACACTATATAAAGTCTCTTAACCTAATTTGTGTGGTTAGACTTGACACAAAAAATAACAGTGCTTAAGAAGACTCATTAGACAAAAGAGAGAAAAGGAGAGAAGAAGACAGATTTTGTTTGGGTTTGTCAAGGCAGATTTGGAGGGTCAAACGGATCCTGTTTGGGCTGATATTTTGTGGGAAGATTCTTGAGTCAGTGGGTTAAAGGTTCACGGAAGGGATTTGGATTTCAATGGTTGGAGCTTCTGTTGTCTGGGTTTTAGTGAAGCTGGTCGTCACAATTCTTCATCAGTGTTGTCTTGAGTGTTTGGTAAATCCAACGGTTGGATCTTCTCTGATTGAGCTGAAACTTGGCAGAGGTGTTGTTGACTTGTTCATCCTGGATTTGTACGGTGGGATTAGTCTCTGGTTGCCGGAATCCTAGTGAGCTGAGGTCGTCTTGTGGCTGCCTGTTTTGAAGCTCTTTGTGTTGCTCTCTTGTTGTTGTTGTTCTTGTGTTGGAGATAGCTCTTTGTACCTAGAGTCTCTGTTCTGTTCAGGGTATTGAAAAAGGAGTACGTGGTTGTACTCATAACCATTTATATAGTAGATTTTTGAGTGGACTATGGTCCCGTTGGTTTTTCCTTCTCACATCTAGGAGGTTTTCCAACGTTAAAAAGTGCTTGTCTCATTTAGTTTCTGCTTATATTATATCCTACTATCGTCGAAGTATTTTCCTCACAGGTTCACACAAGGTCAGGGGAACACGATCGGCCGTTACATTCCGTTGCACTGTGTTTTAACCCCAACACAATGATTTACTCAATTCTGATCATATAAGTTTCGGATATATTGTGATTTAGTTCATTTTTATAGATTGTGATTGGTTCATTTTTATAGATTATTTCTATTTGAACTTAGTTTTTTTCTTCTCAATAAATACTTTTATATTTTTTCTATTTGTTTAATCATTTCCTATTCAATTTAGAATTGAGTTTGTTAGTTATTCACTACAACACAGAGTTGCATACTTACATTTACAGTAATTATAGTACTTTAAATGCATATATCCAAAATGAATATTTTTTTTTGTACAATATCATTTTAAAAAACATTGGAACAACAAAGTTCGAAAAACATTGGTACAATATTTTTTTTAAAAAAAATTGTACAATAACTGAATGACTAGGGTTTTGATTGGTGACCACCAAATGAATGAAAAAAAAAAATGAACAAAAGAAAGTATAAATTTTCATTCGAGGAACTGAAACAATAAAAAAAATAGAATTTTTATTCATTTTGTTCCAGGTCAGAATTGTTGAGGAAAACTTTTTTTTGTAAATCCATTTTTCCATGAGAAATTAAAAGGAAAAGAGTGGGATATACTTATCAAAAATTTAACCTAGCTGGTATGAATTTTGAAGAACAAAGAATTCGTTATAATTTGTTTCTTTTGACATGATCACCAATCGGAGCCTAAGTTGTAGATACATATTTTTGATATCAATATATCTATTGAATTTTTAAATTATTAAACAAGTAACTAAAACTAAGTGGAAGCAAAAAAACACACAGTTTGAATGTAAATAAAATATGGAAGAGGAGGCATGAACCAACATGGATGAAAACAGTATCCGAGACGGGTTGTCTTGAGTTCGCCAAGCGGTTATGGGTTAAAATAAGAGAAAATGACTAGGATAGCACTAAAAAAGTTTTTGTCACAAATATAGCATCTAAGAATAAAAATGACTAAAATAACACTTAATGTTTGATCAAAATAGATAAATATACACTTATACCTCAATGGTAAATTAATTTAGACATTAGGTTTTAGAGTTAAGGGGCGGAGTTTAGGGTTTAGAGTTAAGGGGCGGAGTTTAGGGTTTAGAGTTTAGGGGTGGGGTTTAGGGTTTAGGGTTTAGAGTTAAGAGGTGGGTTTAGGATTTAGGGTTTAGAGTTTAGAGTTTAGGGTTTAGGATTTAGGGTTTAGATTTTAGGGTTTAGAGTTGGGAAATGAGGTTTTGGGATAAGATTTCAAATTTTGAAAAATAAAAAAAAATTAAATTTTTCAAAAGATAAAATACTATTTTGGTCATTTTAGTTTTTGACGCTATTTTTGTGACATAAACTTAGAAATGTGTTATTTCGGAGATTTGTCCTTAAAATAATGTCAAAGGACTTATCCCTAGTATATGTGGAAGTTGTGCAAAGTAGACAACACATGAACGATTAAAATATTTAACTTTTATATTTTTTCTTAGGCCCTCGCACTGTAAGCACACGACGTTCGTATAAATTGTAAACGGTTGCATACATTTTTGATTTTGTTTGTTGTTCGGTTGGTAACAGTGATCAATCGCTAACGATCATTGTTTCGAAATTTGGAGAGCTGTTTTTCCCTCTCTCCATCACCCTCTATTTCTTAAACCAACCCGAAAATCGAGAATATGAAACAGTACAAGCGCCTGGAAATTAAAGGAAAAGTAACAAAATCTACGTTACATAGAACAGACAAAGCTAAAAACCACATGAAACTAAATTTGTTGTTCTCTTATGTGTTGTTGAGGATGTTCTTGGCCTTTTCGGAAGAAGAATTTCCGGAGGTATCCCTTCATTAATAGTTCATTGATTTCAATTTTCAGTAAGATACAATCTTTCGTTTTATGACACTGGCCGTTATAGAATTCACCCCATCGGTTTGTATTCTAGAATGCTTATGGTGCTTTCTTCGGAAATCACTTAACTTGGAGACACATCTACCTCATAATGTTGACCAATTCTGATTTGAGATGGAGAGACTGGAGATGTCTTGACATGTCGATAATGCAATTCCTTCGGCTTTGTCTATGAACGATGGTGGTATCTTCAACGATCCTTATCGCTTTTCTCATTTCTCGCGATCCAGGGTTTTTGCTTTTGGGAATGCTTGTACTGATATGTTGAATCTCCTCACCTTTTATTAGTGCTCAAGTTGTAGACAATACGTCCTCCATAGTTCTGCATTGATAATTGGTAAGCTTCTTGTACATGTCACTATCGGGCAACATGCATCTCTTGAAGGCAGTGATGGTTGTCGAGGCGTTACATCCGGGGATAATACATTTTTCTGGATGAATACATTTTTCTGGTTGAAGCGGGTTCAACCTAGTGTTGAAGGCTATCGTATAGATATTCGGCCGTCTTTTCTTAGTTCTTTTGCTTGCTAATTATTCCACAAATTGTTCGGCCAGAGCTGCGAAGGAGTGTATTGATCAGTTGGGAAAGTTGATGTACCATTCAGGGCGGGTTTAGTCATAGTTTGAACGAAAAATCTTGCATATGGGCTTCTTAGAGTTCTTTCTAGATAGTTGAAGTAAGCATCCGTCGTTTGTACTAGGCCACGTGATTACATGGATCACTGATTTCATCATATACATTCTCATATTCAGGAAGGATTATTTTCTCTGCATCTAGATCATGGCAATCTCATCGGCGAAAGGAGTATCCGCGTAAGAGTATGGAGCGATTCTTTGGATAGGGGAAGCAACACCGAGAAGTCTTTATATTCGTGATACCAGTTTTTTCGTCGGCTTTCCATTCACTAGCAAAGCCCGTTGAGTCATGTTGTCTCCTTTAGCTGGAGTATCGATGAGCTGCATAGGTCGATCGCAGGTTTGGAACCTACATCATTTCTTTCTTATAGGGTCCAAATGGTGACATATGGAATTAAGGGGAATAGTCAATTCCTACTCATTCATTAAAAAGTACACCTTTTATGGAGAATTTTCGTTGCGTTTGATTCCTTGTCATTCCTTGAATTTTAAGGAACTATAGAAGAAAAACATTTCTTATCAAAATTGATATGGAACAAAAGGAATAAATATTCATTTTCATTCATTTTATTTTGTTCCTATTCATCCATTTACTACTCATTCATATTCCTATTTTAATGGTGACCAGTTAGAGCCATAGTGTTGAGGGCTGAATTTTTTTATTAGATAACTAAGTTCTAGGCTTCAAGTTGTGACAGCTTGTGTATGCTCTACTCCAAATGCTTGGAGTATTCTTCCATCCTTCTTTTGGCGTAAGGATCTATGAGATAATTATGGGATCACCCGCGGGGGTACTGCTGTTTTCTATGGCAGAATTCTTCTCGGTGATTTGTGTCTGCAAGACTTAGAGTTGGGCAAGTCGATGTGACAAAAGTGGCCAAAGGTTGCTCATGCCCACTTACAGTCATCGCCATGTAAACATGGTATGCCACTCCTTCTAGCGGAAAATCCTCTATATATTAATCGTGGAGCATTACAACATGTTTTCGTAACCACGTGTCATCACGAGAATGATTCTTAGAATTCTTAGAAAAATAAGTTGGTCCATATAAACATATACTATGATTTTTATTAAACTAACTATCAAATTAATTAATAGTGTACAAAAGAATATTTTTATTTCCTTAAATAAAAGTTACAGAATTATCTAATATGATTAACATATATATGACAATTAATGATTATGAATAATAGATATTTGATAACAATTTTGTATCCTCTCTCTTTTTTGTTTAATTTTATATTATTAAAATAAATTAAACAATCACATTAAGAATATAATACAAATTTAGATTTTTTTCTTATATGTGATATTTTGAATTTTTAAAAATGACTATAAATTACTTAAAATGGTAAAAGTCCCACAGTGAAATTTTTGTGATCAATAGTTTAACTTTTTTTTGTTCAATCAAGATACAAATGATCATATATCGTAAGGTGAGCGTTCGGATACATGTTACCCATTCAGCTTCGTATCGGGTATTCCAGTATAAAGGTATAGAATCCGTTCAGGTATTTCTGCACTTTGGGTCGGTTTCCGGTATTTTATGTTCGGGTTCAAATATTTTGGGTCGGATTCAGATATATAATTTTTGAAGGAAAAAATAAATATATTATTCGTTTTTAAGTTTTTTTTTATTTAAAATATACTTTTAACTTAAATGGTTTTCAAAATTTTAAAAGATTAAACTATTAATAGGTTTGGAGATAAAACTTAAAAAATAGAAATACACTAATTTAGTTGTTGTTTTGAAATTTTAGATGAATTTTTATTAATGCAAGAAACAAGAGGTTGATATGTATTTTAAGTGAGTAGCAAATGATTTTGTCCATAATTATATGTATATTATCTAATTTTGAGCAATGTGCATCATTAATATAATTATTTTGAATAAAATGAGAGAAGTAAACTAGAAATATATGGTTAATTATATTTATGTTTGGATCGGTTCGGATTTTTGAATCAGATTCAGATACGGGTTCGGTTATCGAATAAAATACCAGCTCTAATCAATCGTATGAATATGAAGTCTCATTAATAGATATTCATATTATATATATATATATATAATTTAATTAATATCATTTGAAATAAATTATATACTATATAAAAATATATAAATATGTTAATTTCAAAAGTTGCAGTGAAAAAAATATTGAGATCTTAAAATATTAATTTTGAAATTTGTGTTGAAAAATCTTACATTAAAAGTTTTGTAATTAACGGTTTAAATTTTTGTTACAGTAAATATACAAATGTTAAAAAATTATATGAGTAGGAAGTATCAATAATAAATATTTATATTAAAATATACTCCTAAAGTCTAATTTATACCATATAAAGTAAATAAAATGATTGTTTTGATTTATTTATCAAAAACACAAAAGGTATTTGTTTTGATTTATGTGTGTACTCTTATGTATATACTTTTATGTATACAAATTATTTTTTAAATAGTAGTTTCTAATATCTTATTTAATTCTGACAACCCCAGAAACACACTTCTTCAAATCGAAGTGATTATTAATATTGGAAGCACTATATATATTATTTCATTCAGATTAAATAATTTAGTCTTGATTTTTATTCCTAAAAAGCTTTTAATGAAATATAATGACAAAATTCTAATCACCATCTTTTGAGTTTATTCGAAGAATGAGAGATTTGATCATTCGTCTAATATTTGTTTCTGTCTAATACTCTATCTAGCTATTATAATTGTAAAAATGAGAGATTTGTACTATTTATTATAATTTTCTGGTTTTTCGTTTAATAAATCAACAATTATTAGTTTATACATAGTTTACATATACTAAAATTATAAAGTATTATATATATTTTTATCTGTATACTCTTAAATAACTAAACCTTAAAAGCGTAGGCTAATAAAATAAGTAATTTGTTTTGTTGTTGTAGAATTAGATGATTTTATGACCGAACTGGTGAATATATACTAGAAAGACATTTATATTTCGAGTGTGTACTTATATTATATAACAACTTGATATATTAGATTTAAACACTAACTTGTTAAAAGAGTTTGTCAATAATTTTCTTCAAATTTTTTATTCTTATATATGTATCTCGAGTGGAACTAATTTTTACAAATATCCATCTTTTTAAATTTACATTTATGTAATTCTCTGAATTCATAGAATAAGTTAAAAATAAATTAAACTCATATCAATGAAACATAAACGAGAACGAAAACATAATTTTATAAAGGTAGAAAATGAAATCACTTATGGAGAGTCAACAATTAACAAATCAAGAGCAGAAAACCTAATCATCTTTTGTCTTTATACAATTGATGTTGCCTATTTGGTTTTGGTGATTTATGTCAGCCGAAAAACTTAATTTATTTTTGTACATATGAAATCTTAAAAATAATTAAAATGAGCTGTAATACATTAACTCTTCAACAATGATGATAAATTTAAGAGACCAACATTTGTATTCGTCATTTTACAATCGATAAAAACTGTAGTGTTACAAAATGTTAAAAATCATTTAATTAACAAACATTATTAAATGAATTCACCTGCACAGATTATCATCTAGTTGTTTGAGTAAAATAAAAAATGATTTTTCGTGATACTATAAATCAGAGAGTAATGTAGTAAAGCAAGAAGAATATATCAAATAGTATTTTACTGATCAACATAACATGCGTAAAACTTATCGGCGTGAACGATAGTTCTAATAGCCTGCCTCTAGTCGAAAGAGAATAATAGTCGATCCCCTCTCGTACGGTTTAGTAATCAATTTTATATGTTTTTTTTGTTAAATGTTTCCATTATGGAAAAGCCCAATAGGCTAACTTACAAGCCATTGAACCCATTCCCATACACATAATTAATGCCAGTCGTTTCCCCGTTTACATCAGATAAAGATGAAGAAAAACACGTGCTCCTTAATGAATCAATTGTCGCACGATTGACACGTATTCTTGATGTGGTAGCCGACCATCCTAGATCCAAAGAGTGAGCATCGTTGGTTACGCCAAAATTCTTACCGGACCGATGATCCTCGATCTCGTTCTTCGATTAGTTGAATCACTTGCCCGCTCCTCCTTCCCGTTCTCACCGTTGGTTTTACCATATTCTTTTTAACTCGGTGGAGATGAAGTCCAATGATGAAAAGCTTCAAAGAGGTTGGTGCGGAGCCTCACCAGAACGCCTTCAAGAGAAAACTCTAGCTAATCTGAGTCTGCATCATTCCTTCTATGCTTGATCAAACATCTTAATCTCATACTCGGAAGGATACTCCACCATATTATTTGAGTGGAGATTGATTCCTTAACAGAGTTAGACATCAAGCATATTTATTGAGAAAACAAGAACCCTTAAAAATCAACCGGAAAAATTTTGATTCAAAGAAGGAGAGACCAGATTAGGTTTTAAAACACAACAAAAATCAAATCAACTCGAGAAAGATAAGAACATGAAGAAACAAATCGAGTTTAATTTGACAAAACAGAACAAAAATCATCTTAACGAGAAACGAAAATCGCCGTGCGAAGGAAATTACCCAACGGTGCGGAAGAGTAGTGTCGATCTACAGATCGAAAAGTCCAAAAAAAAACAAATGATATTAACTCATCTCTCTTTCGTCCTTGTAAAACTATCGAGAGAGAGAACAAGGGAGCGAAGAGAGAGGGCTTCCCTTTTATATGTTTTAACTAGGGTGGATCCGTGGTACACGCAGGACGTGATGGATTTTTAACTGTTTAAAATATCAACTACTGTATTTGGTTCATATAATTAGCTAATTGTTCTAATTAGAGACTGAATATTTCTGTGTATTATTAATGATCAATAGAGATTTTTTTTATATAAGGATTACAAGATAAAGATAAATAGAAAGTATCCAAAACCTAAACTTATTAGGATTAGGAAAACTACTAATACATGATAATTGGAAAGATTACATCTACTAGCAAAAAGAAAAGATTTCCTTTTCTCCAAACTTTGTGGCCGTCTCTCTCTCCTAAAGTCGGCTCTCTCTCTCTTCTCTCTAGGGCTTCGGCCGTCTCTCCATCTTCTAGATATTGGGCCGGTCTTGGACCGGGCCTGGTTAATGGCAATCAACTCCATAATTTATAACACTTCTCCTTGGATGTCATAACCATACAGGATTTGTAGTACGCTTCATATTGCCTCATTAAAACCTTATCAGGAAAACAAAACCCAGTGGGACAAAACCATGATGAAGGAAAAAGAGTACAACACGCACTACTCCCCCTGATGTGAACCTCAGTGTAGGTTTCGACATTCTACGCATCTGGTGCGTGATCTTTCTTGTATATGTAGGAAGGGAGTAATCGGCCAGTTTCATTACTAAGCCGTAACTAGACCACTTCGACCTCTCAGGTCGTCTCTCATGTCTTTTGACATTAAGAGTCCCGGTAAAGCATGTGTGCTAAATAATGTGAACCATATTGTTCTCGGAGATCACTTATTGGGTCTTTGCAAATCATGTTTGTATGTGTCCATAGTCTAGACGTGATCGTCTACTGTTAAATCTTTACTTTGGCCGGACAAAATAAGTACTTATGGACAATGTACTAGACATGGTTATCATGAACCTATGTCTCGATCTGGCCGATCCATGTCTGGGT
>NC_027750.1:46765224-46766251 GCF_000695525.1 Brassica oleracea var. oleracea | reverse complement strand
ACTCTCATGTATCTCACATGTGGACATCGATCTTTCTTGCTTTATGCAGTATCATATCTATCTCGGACATTGTAGTCCTTTATCCATCTCTTGATGGTGTCTCATGACCTCTGTTGATGTGGATTATATCACACACTGAAATATATATTATTAGGTCACAGATCTCGGCTCTCACAAGCTTATGGACTACAATACATTTGTATCCGGTTGATCTTTTGTCTCTACTAGCCCGTGATCAAGAAGAAGGGCTAGACGTCTTTTAGTCTTAAAAGCCGGACGCGTCTAGTTGAAGGGCCAGACGTTCTTTGCTGAAGAGCCGGACGCCATTAGACGGACAGAGTCGAACATCTTTAGTTTGAAGGGCCGGGGCCGGATGCTTTTGGTCGGACACCCACATAGATTTATTCTATGCCTACTAACCTCTTTTAGGTTTAGTATAATCACAAGGAATTTCAAATATATGGACTGTATTGGATTGTCTTTTATACAACTCCAAGATCAATGATCATGCGTGATCAATTTCTTTTACATACTATATGCAGCTGCTTTATGTTTTAGTCCATGAATCAGCTTAGGAACGAAGCTGTTCTTTCATCTTATCCAGTGATCCATATGCTGCTTACTACATCATTGGTATCTAATATCTTTCTTATGACCAGACCATTTTCAATTTCAAAAATCTGTAGCAGCATCCACCACAAAGGAGTTTATCTCCTTATAATCTGTTTTTTTGATCTCTGTGAGTACCTTGAGTAACAAGCTATAATCGAATGCTGTTAGTAGGAAAACATGAACACCTTTACATCATGTACATCTCTCACGGTTTCTTTACTTCTCACA
Source organism: Brassica oleracea var. oleracea (assembly GCF_000695525.1). Classification (NCBI taxonomy): domain Eukaryota; kingdom Viridiplantae; phylum Streptophyta; class Magnoliopsida; order Brassicales; family Brassicaceae; genus Brassica; species Brassica oleracea. The sequence continues at coordinate 46,765,411 of NC_027750.1, read as the reverse complement.
AGATCCATATATTTCACTGGTTGATCAGATGGTGTTTCTGTATATGTATATGGCCAATACGTCCATCTCTCTTTTAGATACCTTGAACCTCCACGTTTTATCTTTTCTAATCTCTATGATCTTTTATGATTGTATGAGTACTCTTTCGTGGGTTCATGATCCTCGTTCATCTCTTTATGTTCAAGTG
>NC_027750.1:46763580-46763976 GCF_000695525.1 Brassica oleracea var. oleracea | reverse complement strand
CCTCACGGCCATCTTGGTGTGATACAGCAATCCTAAAGATTGCTTCATGATGCAATCCGGTTTATATAACCATCCTGATACTAGGCCACACTGTCACTTTGATATGCACTAAGCCACACAGCTTTTAATCAATCAAGGGCACAAGGCCGCAAGTATGAACAATGTATTAGGCCACACGGCCATATACAAAACGGGATCTAAATGCATTCTATCCTATTTCTTAGTTGCATTTCTATTAGGTTTTAGAATTAAATAATCTAGCAACCTAACTCTCATTCAATATGTAAATTATTTAAATCAATCTTTCAAGCTTTAAGTAATGAGAAATTTAAGGTTACAAGGCCTTTAGAAATATCAATCAAGATTAAGGGTTTCAAGGCCATTAGGAATTTTAAA
>NC_027750.1:46760071-46763136 GCF_000695525.1 Brassica oleracea var. oleracea | reverse complement strand
GCTAGAAAATCTTGTTGGTTCGGATTAGGGTTCCAAAAGACCAAGACGGCGCCGTGTATTGTTTCTGTGAGTGAGGGCGCGTCTGAGATCGGATCGACGAACGGTTTGCGCTGATGGATTCGTCTTGTCCAGAGATTCAATTTGATATGTGGCTCGTCGTCTGTTTCCTCGGGGTTTGAAATATAGATCGATTTTAAGTTTCGCCTGGTTTAGGGTTTATGTGTGACGGATTTTAGGTTAGGTTTTGTCTGAGAGTTTTGGAGTCTATCATGCTGATAACGTGTTGTAATTAGAGAGTTTAGAGACTGAATATTTCTGTGTATTATTAATGATCAATAGAAGTTATTTTATATAAGGATTACAAGATAAAGATAAATGGAAAGTATCCAAAACCTAAACTCACTAGGATTAGGAAAACTACTAATACATAATAATGGAAAGATTACATCTACTAGGAAAAAGAAAAGGTTTCCTTTTTTCCAAGCTTTGTGGCCGTCTCTCTCTCCTAAAGTCGATTCTCTCTCTCCTCTCTCTAGGGCTTCGGCCGTCTCTCCATCTTCTAGGTATTGGACCGGTCTTGGACCAGGCCTGGTTAATGACAATTCACTCCATGATTTATAACACTAATTGCTTTTTCTAATTTGTTTGATTTTATCTAAAACAGATTTTTGGAAGTTATATTTGGCCGTTTGAAGTTTAGTAAATGCCTTACTGTAGGATTATAATTTGTTATGGACCTCGTGATCAGAGATTGGATGTTGCTTTCTAGTGTTTCATATCGGATGTTTGAATTTGATGTTTATTTATTTACTCTTTTTTGGGCTAGTAATTAGATTTTTTTTTTAAACTTTGGTCGGCTGAGTTTAACACCGAAAACATAAATTATTTTATCTCTTATATGTTTATTTTAAATTAATTTATTTTTGGTACATTTTTAGATGATGGAAAAAATAATAATAGTCATTTTATTATATAAAAAATACTTTAAATTAGGTAGGTAGCATTTTAACCTATATCAATAGTTTCTATTTGGAAATATAGATATTTATTTGAATTTTCTAAAAGTTATTACATTTCGGCACCAAATAAACTATGTTATATGAATAACTAATTATAATTTGTAATATAAGTGTTATTGATTAATTTTCTGAATATGAATTATACATTGACTTTTAATAGTAACAATTCACTACATTTTATTATTGAATGAATTTTAAATTTGTTATAAATTTATTTTATTCATTCAGCAGTTACTTTCTGTATATTTTAAATGAATTTCTCTGTGTGGTTCCTTTTTGAAGTTAACTTTATATGTTTACCCTTTTCCCTAAATTCTCTTTCTTCTGTAATTGTAATTTTTTAATTTAAAGTCCTTTGGTGGTGTAACCCCAAAGTGTTTTTTTGCTGTAAAATATTATTGCATATTATAATTCACAAAGAAGGATACATAAATTAAAATTATTAAAGAGGAGGAAGGTGAATGCATGTTCCTGATCACATTATTGCATGATTTGAGTATATCCGATTGAAGTCATTGATTCTGGTACTGGATTATTTGCAGCAGTAGAAAGGCTACCACAGGAAGAAGTGAAAGACTTCACTTGCCCCTTCCTGATATGAGCCTCGTAAGTGTTTTTGCATCTTAATGTTAATTATTTTATTAATATTGAGATTGTAATGTTACTATTGTAGGCATTTTAAAAACAATATGTATTATTTTTGGCTACAAATGAAGCATAGTGCAACAAACATAGTGAACGAGAGGAATATATCTCTAGTTCGATCAATATTTTATATTTTTATGATGTTTTTTTTTTGTAACTTATATTTACACGATGTTGATGATGATGTCGATTTAGTTATCATGTAAGGTCATGTTGTATTTTGCTTGGACTTCTGATTTTTCCTATTTTCTGATTTTTAATAATATCTATGGATTTTTTTATGAAAACTGATTCAGAGATATATAAGTAAATATTTTTCTCTCTGGTTTTTAAAATGTTTTTCTCTCTGTTTTCTCTTAAAAGATATATAAGTAAATGTTCTTAAAAAAAAAATTCTCTCTAAGATATATAAGTAAATGTTATTTAAAAATATATATAAGTAAATATTTATATATATTTTTTGTTAATGTATATACGTAAATGTTTTCTCTCTCTAAGATATATAAGTAAATGTTAAAAAAAAGATATATAAGTAAATGTTTTTAAAAATATTTTTCTTTCTGTTGGGAAGGAATGTTTTTTTTACATTGTGCTATCTCTTTTCTTTCTCTTGGGATCCTATTACAAATCCCACTGTCTGTGCACTACAAGAAAACACAAGTTTAGCGAGGAAACTTAAGGAGGAAAACTAATCCTCGTAAATTTACGTCGACTTTACGAAGAACTTACGAGGAAATATAAAATCAGCGTTATTTCCTTGTAAAATAACGACGAAATTATTTCGTCGTAAAGTCGATGTAATGTCACGTGGCTTTTACGAGGAAATACGCTCTAATAGGGTACCGTACCAAAGGATGCGGTATCTACCAATTACATACAGATTGAAAAGAATGTACCAATCAGAGCAGACTGCTGGAAATATGAGATGACATGCCGAGCATACTCAGACGGATGGTGAGATGACTCATCCATCAGATGCAAGAGCCTGAAAATATTTTAACAAAGTACATCCGGATTTCACTAGCAATAGTCGGAATGTGTATCTCGGATTATGCACAGATGAGTTTATTCCATTCGGAATGTCAGGGAGACAATATTCATTGTGGCCAGCCTTTCTTACGCCATACAACCTGCCACCGGAGATGTGCATGCAACGGGACTTGCTATTCCTGACCATATTAATCCATGGTCCGAACCATCCAAAAAAGTCTCTGGATGTTTTCATACAACCACTGATAAAAGAATTGAACGATTTGTGGTCAACAGAGGTGAGGACGTATGACTGCTCAACGAAGACGAATTTTACGATGCGAGCGATGCTTTTGTGGACCATAAGTGACTTTCATGCCTATGGGATGTTGTCTGGATGGACTACACATGGGAGATTAGCTTGTCCATATT
>NC_027750.1:46759084-46759887 GCF_000695525.1 Brassica oleracea var. oleracea | reverse complement strand
TTGCGAGGATCCATTACCGCGTTATTTTGAAAGGTAACATATATGGACACTTCTAAACACATATAAGTATAAATTATATAATTGCCAAAGATTAATTAATATAAAATTTGATTTTATAGCCTATTTGTTTCTCAACTCAAAGAAACATTCCCAGTTATATCCACAAGTGACGTAGACAAAAGGAAAGATCAACACTTTATTAAGTGGTTGAAGAATCATGTATTAACTCAAACTCTTAATTTTTTCATGTCGATCGAACTCTATTTTCATACATGATCTGTATTTCAACATTCTTTTTATTTTTGCAGGTTGATTATGACGACGATGCAGATTGTCCTAAGTGGTTACACGAAGTAATTCAATCTCCACTTGTAAAAATCACCACATCACAGATGTATTTCACACGAGGTTATACTTTTCACACATATGAGTATGGTAGACAGCGGGCGACCAGTAACTATGGAATATGTGTGAAAGGGGAAAAAGATTTCTACGGGATCTTGACAGAGATTATTGAAGTCTAATTCCCAGGGATATTGAAGCTGAAATGCGTCCTCTTCAAATGTGAATGGTTCGACCCCGTCGTCAACAGAGTTTTTCGGTTTAACAAATTCGGTGCAGTTGATGTCAATAGTGGACGAAGGTACAACAAATTCTTTTTTTGCCATACATGAGCAAAATAAATTAATTTCTACGTTTTCTTTATTTTTGCAGGTACAACAAATTCGAGCATTTCATCTTAGCTTCACAAGCTGGCCAAGTTAGCTTCCTTCCATACCCTCGGATGAGAGAATCGGGAATAA
>NC_027750.1:46758832-46759048 GCF_000695525.1 Brassica oleracea var. oleracea | reverse complement strand
AATGGAGAAGAACCACCATTGCAAGAAGAACAGATAAATGAAGTCGAGGAACCTGAACAAGAAATTGATGACATCCTTCTTATTGATCCGCATAATCATGAGTACGAAGATCTTACCGACGATGCCACGGAAGAAGCTGTTGAATACGAGTTTAATAAAAATGATGATATTTCTAGTGATGACTAGAATGTCGATGTATCCGATTGATGTATTTGT
>NC_027750.1:46755148-46758638 GCF_000695525.1 Brassica oleracea var. oleracea | reverse complement strand
GGTTTGGAATATATGAAGTAGAAGATAAGGAATATGGAGTTTGGGGTTTCAGATTTTATGGATTTAAACATAATCCTCGTAATTTCCTCGTAAAATTACGAGGAAATAATGACGAAATTAAAAAAATGAAGAACGCGGGACTCGTTAATTCCACGTAAGCAGAAATCGTCGTAAAGACCTCGTAACTGGAAAACACGGGCCTTGCTATTTCCTCGTAAAATAAAAACACGGGCCTTGCTATTTCCTCTCTAATTTGATTAGTTTAGGATAGATTAGGTGGTTAGTGTAGAGAATTTAGATACTGGAATCTATTTCCTCTCTTAACGACCAATTAGGGACTACCGTTGTAATATTTGGAAAAAAGAAGAAGAAAGATACTGGAATCACAGGTGGGAAGAAACAAAGCGAGACCTACGTAAGTCTAGCCTTGTCTCTGCCCACATGTGTTCCAGAATCTTTTTTCTCCTTCTTTTTTTTTCAAATCTTTATAATTTGTGAAGCAAACTGGTGAGTAATTATCTCTGATTTGAGAAGCTTGGTTAGTTTATCTTTGATTTGAGAAGCAAACTGGTGAGTATTTATAGGAAATTTCGAAATGAACGAGGACGTTACGAGGAAACCAAACACGGGCCTCGCGGGTAAATAGAAAAGCGGGCCTCGCTAATTCCTCGTAAATGAAGAACGCGGGACTCGTTAATTCCACGTAAGCAGAAATCGTCGGTCGCCTTCTCCTAGTGCACCATCGGTTCCTCATGTGCCTCCTCCGATGGCTCCTCCGATGCCCGCCGAGATTCATCCCGATTTGATGGTGCCTCCGAGTGCTCCTTACTCGTAGTACACTGTCGAGGACCTTCTCGGTCAGCCAGGTAGAGAAGGTTTACCAGTCATAGACCCCGACCGACCGGATGGAATTTTGTGGCATGTTACATTAATTTTTTTTTAATTCTTTTAAAATTCTTTTATAACATTAATAAATAATTTATATTTTAAATTTTTTTTTTTCAGGTTTGGGGTTGATGGATGTCTTGCATCGGACGTAACCGACACGATCAAAGGTTATTTCTCCATGCCACATCCGAACTGGAAAAAGACGCCGATCTACCTCAGAAAGACGTGGTTCAAAATTTACGCACTAAGTTACTATTGATCAATTATATATACTTTAATTTTTTTATGATTTATATATATTTTAAAAAAAAACTAATTATTAATTTAATTTTTTTTACAACAAAAATATCATTGGTCCATGGAGATCAATGAGAGGGTGAGGAAAGCGTTTTACGCGAAGACGAAAGTTCGCTTGTTGGACAAGGTCTCCAACTGGAAGGGTGACTGGATCGTGAAGGGATATGAGCGTGGCAAACCCGCTGAGCTCACTACGGATGTGTGGGATGGCCTCATCCGTTATTGGCGCCTTCCTGATTCCATTAGAATCGCCCAGACTTGCTCTAACTCCCGTAACACGGTCGCGACCACGGGCCGATGCTTCACTCTACGGGCCATAAACTCCACGCCGGTGTCCGTTTGGAAATGATAAATAAATATTTTATTTAATTAATATTTTAATATATATATATATATATATATTCTAACTTTCTTAAATATTTTTTGGTCCAAAGAGACGGGACAACTCCCGTCTCTTTTGTAACTTTACGAGAGGACCCACAAGAACAAGGCCGGCCAATTTCTAGATGGCAAGTCGGAGCAAATCTTCAACGACTTGGTTGCTCATGAGGTTGACGATCGCCAGACCCACCTGACCCAGTAGTCCACCGACGGATTATCCGGCACCTTATCCACACTTGAAGTGGATAGGATTTACGAGGAGGTATATTTTTTAAAATTTTATTTTTTTTATTATTCATTTAATTTAACTTTAAAATTTTACTAACAATATTTATTTTTTGTTTTCAAGGTCGTCCCTAAGAAAAAGGGACGTACGTTGGAGATTGGTTCCGTCAACGATGTTCCGAGAGCGACATCGTCTTATGGTCAGACACGGGAAGATGAAGTCACTCAGCTGCGTAAAGAGTCCACTCAGCTGCCTAACGAGTTGGACTTGACGCGATCTGCGTTCACAGCTCGTGTGGGTGGAGTCGAGGGCTTCTTGGACGTTATAGCGGCCACAAATCCGGAATGGGAGTCCTTGTTGAGGAAGATGCGACGACAAAATCCCATTCCAGGCGAGTCAGCATCCGACACACATGCCGAGGCAGATGTAGAGAGGAGGAGTGATGAATTCTACCGAGTGATGAACGACCCTTAGTTATTTGTTTTCCGTTTGTTGTATTATAAATTCAAAACTTATTTATATATAAAATATTTTCGTATTGATTTTTATTTTAAATTATAATTTTATTAATAAATTAAATAATTTTAATTATTTTTTAATTATATTTTTAAATTCTGTAAAATAAAAAAACGAAGTAAATTCGTAGCTAAATTACGACTTACAAAATAATTATACACAGTATATCTGTATAAACATCCAAGACATCATCATCAAGGGACCCACATGAGACAAGCATGGGACCCACCTGGAGACTTTGAAGCAACAAGACAAAGGTCTCCATCAGCCAACCAAGACTTGACACGTACCAACAAAGTGTCGGCACAATCAGAAGACGACACGTAACAAGCAGAGTGTCGGCACAATCAGAAGATGACACGTGGCAACCAATCAGTACGCAAGCTTCGTCTATAAAAGTGAAGAACGAAGCACGTGCAATTTCGCCAAACTCTTTCTCACTCTAAAACGCTCTCCCTTCTCTCTAGAAATTCCGTAAAATTTTACATTCTGCAAACAACTCTGTAATCAAAGTTTGTAACACCAAGATCAATAAAAGTAAGTATTAATCACAATCTTGTCATCATAAGTTTGTTTTTAATCCAGCAAATAAATAAAATCAAAATAAATTAAGAACTTTGTAAACAAATTAATACAAAGAAATTAAAGAAAAACTGGTATCAGATGCTAAAACGATGCAAACTGGTCTAAAGAATTTGACCATCAAGATATCTGACTTTAATCTATTTTAAACTCGTTAAAACGACCTCACCGTCTAAGTAAAACTCTATCACTGTAGGTGTTCCAGGCAGCAAGTCCAAAGAAGGCAGTAAGACCGTTGGCAAGCCAGTAGTTGAGTCGAATTAAACGGTTAGTAAATTTTATAAGTTTAAAACCGGATTAAAATCATGGCATCTTCGATTAGAAAATTCTTTAAACCAAGAACTGCGTCGACCTCGGCGTCTTATTCAACTATTAATTCTAGAGAAATAATGACTAAGATAACAACCTTTAATCAAGAAATATCAAAGAATCAATTACCGCATATTAACCCTGAGAATATATATCAAATAGGAACGTTTGATTTCAAAACGGCTTATTCAATAAAAGAACATGAACAAACTCTGTCTTTACAAAACGAGTTTGAAGAAATCAAATTATTATCCTCACTAGCTTTAGAAAAATATAAACAAAAAGGATTCA
>NC_027750.1:46750355-46752325 GCF_000695525.1 Brassica oleracea var. oleracea | reverse complement strand
CAAGCAGAAATAGAACGTGGAGTACCACGATTAGTAATCAATTATTAACCGCTAAACGATGTACTACAATGGATATGATATCCAATACCTAATAAAAGAGATTTATTAAAAAGATTATATAATGCAAAAATCTATTCAAAATTCGATATGAAAAGTGGATTCTGGCAAATCCAAATTTCAGAAAAAGATAAATATAAAACATCATTCACTTTACCCTCTGATATAAAACAGCATTCACTGTACCTTTTGGTCATTACGAATGGAACGTAATGCCATTTGGTCTTAAAAATGCACCAAGTGAATTCCAAAACATAATGAATAACATATTCAATGATTATTCTAAGTTCACAATAGTATATGTAGATGATGTTCTAGTATATTCAACATCAATAGACCAACACATAAGCCATATCAACACGTTCCTTAACATAATAAAAAAACATAGATTAGTAGTATCTGATAAGAAAATGTCATTATTCCAAACAAAAATAAGATTTTTAGGACATACTATATACCAAGGAACTATTACACCAATAGCAAGATCCATTGAATTTGCAAATAAATTCCCTGACGAATTAAGGGAAAAAACTCAACTACAAAGATTTTTAGGATGTCTAAACTATGTTTCAGACTTCCTACCAGACTTAAGAAAATATATTCAACCCTTAGTCCAAAGATTGCAAAAGAATCCAAAACCATGGACTAATCAACATACTTTACTAGTAAAACAAGTAAAAGAAAAAGTCAAAACTCTTCCTTGTTTGACACTTCCAAATCCTGAGGCAGATATGATCGTCGAAACTGACGCATCAGAAATAGGATATGGAGGAATACTCAAGCAAAAATTACCAACAGCTAATACAGAATCAATGATCCGATTCCATTCAGGAATCTGGTTAGGACCTCAAAAACATTATTCAACTGTTAAAAAAGTAGTCCTCGCAATAGTCAATTGTATATCTAAATTCCAAGATGATTTAATTAACAAAAAATTCTTGCTAAGAGTCGATTGCAAATCGGCAAAAGAAATATTACAAAAAGATGTAAAGAATCTCGTATCCAAACAAATCTTCGCAAGATGGCAAGCTATATTATCTGCATTTGACTTTGATATACAATATATCAAAGGTGAAAACAACTCTTTACCCGATTTCTTAACAAGAGAATACTTGCAGGGAAAAACTAATCAAGATGGCTGAACAAAAAAGCAAAAAACCAATGACGGCATTGGATTATGTCAAAAATCAACCGCATTTGGAAGGACGAGTTCTTACACCAAATCCATATTCAGCATTAGCGGAATATCCACCGCTATCTTATGCAAAGGCAGCCGCGGAAGGATCTACCTCAAAAGAGACTGTCCCAACATCCAAAGAGCCCGAAACTCCTACCAAATCAACCTACTATGTCAAACCCCAAAAACAGCACCTGATGACTACCCAATTCACCAAACCCATAACCTTACCCCAACTAAAAGCCTTTGTAAACAGAGCCTTTTACCCAGATTGCCCTTATCCAACCGATAATATAACCAAAAACCACACCTTCTATGAGTTTATCCTAGTAGACTCTAGATCTATCGAAGTAACCCATTACCCAGACCAAAAAGACAAAAATACCATTGCCTACTCAACATGTAAATCCTCAACATTCATCAATCCAAAGACCTAGGGTTTATACACCATCACACAACAAAACCCTTTGTTACCCCAGGATTTCATATTCAAGGATATACCTATACCGACTATCAAAATGCCTTTTTCAGGGCATTCTTCATTAGACCCTATGACCACTCCTGGTTCTTCAGCTTCGACCAAAATTGTTCAAAAGCGATACCCGGATGGTTTGCAGAATGGTTGTACTGGTTCGGGCCATCAGACGCAATTTACCCAACCAACTTACTCAAGACCTCTTTCGAGCTCTACAAGAAACATATACACGATCAACCTATAGGACCATTAAAAAAGATA
>NC_027750.1:46737729-46749562 GCF_000695525.1 Brassica oleracea var. oleracea | reverse complement strand
TTGTTAATACTATTGATGTTAACTTCAAAGATTATTTTTTTTTGCTGGGCATTTGAAAGAACATGCTTACTCCCCATTACAGAGAAATGTTCCGTGAGCCTGGTAGTCATTTAGACCCGCCTTCTTTGGCTCCCGGTTCTTCTTCAGCTCCCGGTTCTTCGGGTCCGGAGACTGTCCTCGAGACTTAGTCATCTCAGAGAGTCTCTCGGTCGCCTTCTTCTAGTGCACCATCGGTTCCTCATGTGCCTCCTCCGATGGCTCCTCCGATGCCCGCCGAGATTCATCCCGATTTGATGGTGCCTCCGAGTGCTCCTTACTCGTAGTACACTGTCGAGGACCTTCTCGGTCAGCCAGGTAGAGAAGGTTTACCAGTCATAGACCCCGACCGACCGGATGGAATTTTGTGGCATGTTACATTAATTTTTTTTTAATTCTTTTAAAATTCTTTTATAACATTAATAAATAATTTATATTTTAAATTTGTTTTTTTCAGGTTTGGGGTTGATGGATGTCTTGCATCGGATGTAACCGACTCGATCAAAGGTTACTTCTCCATGCCACATCCGAACTGGAAAAAGACGCCGATCTACGTCAAAAAGACGTAGTTCAAAATTTACGCACTAAGTTACTATTAATCAATTATATATACTTTAATTTTTTTATGATTTATATATATTTTTTTTAAAAACTAATTATTAATTTAATTTTTTTTACAACAAAAATATCATTGGTCTATGGGGGTCAATGAGAGGGTGAGGAAAGTGTTTTACGCGAAGGCGAAAGTTCGCTTGTTGGACACGGTCTCCAACTGGAAGGGTGACTGGATCGTGAAGGGGTATGAGCGTTGCAAACCCGCTGAGCCAACCACGGATGTGTGGGATGATCTCATCCGTTATTGGCTGGATCCTGACTCTATTAGAATCCCCCAGTCTTGCTCTGCCTCCCGTAACACGGTAGATGAGCACGGCCACGGGCCGATGCTTCACTCTACGGGCCATAAACTCCACGCCGGTGTCCGTTTCGAAATGATAATTAAATAATTTATTTAATTAATATTTTAATATATATATATATATATATTCTAACTTTCTTAAATGTTTTTAGGCCAAAGAGACGGGACAACTCCCGTCTCTTTTGCAACTTTGCGAGAGGACCCACAAGAACAAGGCGGGCCAATTTCTAGATGGCAAGTCCGAGCAAATCTTCAACGACTTGGTTGCTGAGGTTGACGACCGCCAGACCCACCTGACCCAGTAGTCCACCGACGGATTATCCGGCACCTTATCCACACTTGAAGTGGATAGGATTTACGAGGAGGTAAATTTTTTAAAATTTTAATTTTTTTTATTATTCATTTAATTTAACTTTAAAAGTTTACTAACAATATTTATTTTTTTGTTTTTAAGGTTGTCCCTAAGAAAAAGGGACGTACGTTGGGGATTGGTTCCGTCAACGATGTTCCGAGAGCGACATCGTCTAATGCTCAGACACGGGAAGATGAAGTCACTGCGCTGCGTAGAGAGTCCGAGCAGCTGCGTAGAGAGTCCGCTCAGAGGAGTTCACAGCTCGTGTGGGTGGAGTCGAGGGCTTCTTGGACGTTATAGCGGCCACAAATCCGGAATGGGAGTCTTTGTTGAGCAAGATGCGACGACAAAATCCCATTCCAGGCGAGTCATCATCCGACACACATGCCGAGGCAGATGTAGAGAGGAGGAGTGATGAATTCTACCGAGCGATGAACGACCCTTAGTTATTTGTTTTCCGGTTGTTGTATTATAAATTCAAAACTTATTTATATATAAAATATTTTCGTATTGATTTTTATTTTAAATTATAATTTTATTAATAAATTAAATAATTTTAATTATTTTTTTAATTATATTTTTAAATTCTGTAAAATAAAAAAATGAAGTAAATTCGTAGCTAAATTACGACTTATTTACGTGGAAAGTTTACGAGGAAATGACGAGGAAGGTTAAACGAGTATTTTACGGGGAAATACTTTCGAGGTATTTACGTGTACTTTATTCGAAAATACTTTCTAGATATTTACGTGTAGTTTACGAGGAACTCCTTTCGAGGTATTTACGAGGAAATATAGCGACCTCCTTATGTGGAATAATTACGTGGTTTTTACGATGAAATGATGTACTTCGTCTTTACGACGAAATGTTTTCCTCGCTAAGTTACGACGAATTGGCGAGGAAATCTACGTTACGACGAACGAGTAACGACGAAACGTGTTTCCTCGCTAATTCCTCGTCAAGCCTCTTTTACGAAAAATTCACGAGGAATACTGCCGTCGTTAATCTTATGTGTGTCTTACATTTAGAGTAATTATTTCAATTACCCTGAAACTTGTTCAAGAAATTAGTTCACTTTGAAGTGGTGTATTTGACAGGTTTATTTTCTAGATTACACCTTTTTAGAAAATGCTTTATGTCTTAAGGAAAAAAGAAACCAGTGATGTTAGTAAGGAGTGAATCTTTTTGGCAATTACTAAACTATCTTTTGATCGCTTAAAGGGATCACATTGATTACGTAAAGAACAGGACCTGTTGAACTATTTTGATTTCTATTTGATTGTAGATGAAATCATCATCTTTAAAATGTATAAAAGTGCTCTTCCAAATTTCGTGAATTAGTAAAAGTCACATTACACAGTAACAACAATACATTGTTTTATTTTTTGAACTGAACAACAATACATTGTTACTGACTTACCCAAACAAACTTGTATCTATTATTTACAATGAGCATTATTTTAGAATGGTTATATTTTTGTGAATCACATACATAATAAATAGATTATATGAAATGAAATATAATTGTAATAAGGGAGATATATATACGTGTATACATTTATTGAATAATAGCGTCAAATCTGATGAAGTATTTGTAACTAAATTTATGTAAATCTACATGTTAGTGGTTAATGTAAATTTGATTTATGCAATGTAACCATTTGTTTCATTAAAAAAATATGTAACCATTTGTATGCGGATACAATTTATTTTTCAAGTGAAATGTTTAAAGATCTATAGATTGCAAGTTGACCACAAATGCATACTGAACTTCTGTAAAAAGGGGGTACGTAAACTCAAAAACGAAACACAATTGTAATGTAGCGATGCTGAAGTACGTGGGCCATCAAGTGCCAATGTCCAGTGAGGAACCCTTTTAAGTGCTAGCGTAGGGGCGGTTGGCCTTGTTTTCTTCGTCACAACTCACCGCTGGGTTGGATGACTTACTATTAGACCCATTAGCCTGGAAGTTTTCAACACAAAGTGAGAGAGCTGTTAGTGTCTCGAGAGTTGTGTAGTTTTTGAGAAATTTAATTACCTCCACATAGTTCAGCTCAGAAACTTGACGCCCAATAGGCTCCGCACCGGAGTCTCCAAGAGGCACAAAAGTTGCTTTGTCCCTGTTACCGTGTACAAATATTTCCACTCTGTATCTGTGAATAAATTTAGAGACGACATGGCGATGAACGTTAACATACATGTGGAAATAGTATTAATACAAAAGTAACCAGGATACGTAAGTTAAGATTATAATAAAATGGACAGCTAAAAATTTATTGATATTGAAGACAAACTAATAACCGCTGAAGTAAAAGCTAAAATGAAGGATGCTATATTGTGACTTACGTAATCGTATATGTGTAGCCACCAACTCATTTTGTGCTACTGGTGTGATCAAGATGACGAAATGGGCAGATAGGCTAGCAGCGGAACTCTGCCACAACGATGTCACAGAGGTAAACATTCAGGGCATGGGAAGATGGGTTTTAGTAGGAGGATGCAAGGTCTTTTGCTCGTTCCGCCTGTGATATCAACTATGCCTTCTTTGTGTTACTGCCCATCGATCATCTTCATATGGCCTACTGATGCGCCTCAGTCCATGGATCAGTACATGAACTGGACCAGAATAGAGATCAGACCGTTCAGAACAACTCAGTCGAGGTTCGTCTACCTAGTCGTACCGCCCATGACGATCGAGCCGTGTACCGCCTCGACCCGCTCACATCCGGGATGAAGCTTCGACCAAATCCGCATCCTGACTTCCGAACTGACCGAGCCAGTATGCGTCCTTCCCAGCCATCTCGACAAGCCAAAGCCAACAGCCGAGCCAGGCTTGACTTAGATCGTGAGGTTTCCCAAAATGATCGAAACTTTTCTCTCTTGGTCCTTTTGGTGCGAACCGAGTGTTCTAAAGATCAAGCCGATGGATTAAGTCTCATGTCCGACACTCTCATGGACTTCTATCATTCAGATTTCTCTAAGGCACGAATCATCCAGCTATCTGAAGACTTAGGCCGCATCAGTACACTGCTTGATCAGGCCACAGACTGTCCAGACCGCCCCGCGTTCGTCCAGCTCCATACCGCGGCGACTTCAACATGGCCGGATGAATCTGGACATCAGCCGAAGAGTCACTTTGACCAGATCTGATCTGAAGAGTTATTTCACTGCCTTTCAACATTCTCAGTCAACTTTGTTATTTCCTAAGTGTTTTTATTAATGTCTTTCTTTGACTACAAGTAGTATAAGTATGTAAACTCTTTCTCATAATGAATCAATCGATTTTCCCTTAAGTTTATGAGTTTATCTCTTTGTTCTTTGCTTAGAACAGTCTTTGTTTCTTGTCGAGTGATTCTCCAAGTAAACATATCTTCCCTTGTTAATCTTGACGTAACATTCCAAACCACAATCGAAGCCGGTAGTATCATAAGGTCTTTCCGCAACCTTGTGTGTCGCCTTTCAAACCATCCAGTTCTCCCATCTTTGGCGAGTTCATATCCAAAATCCCATTGAGTGATCCTTGTCCGAATCTAGGACGTATCAAAGTGGTATCATCTTTTCATCTTTCTCATCGTTTCATCTTCTCATCTTCCATTTTCTAAATCTGTTCATCTTCTTCTATCTATCTCAAATCCGGACCCTCTCTTTACCAACCACTTGATCTATATTAAAAAAAAGAAAGAAAAGAGATCTATAAAAAAAAAAGAAAAAAAAACAGAAAAATAATAATCAAAAGTTCGATTAGTGGCTAGGTGGTGGAAGAGAAATCGTGCTGGCTAAAGAGAAATCCAACCTTAGAGTGGTTAAAACGGATTTCAAAACCAAAGTTCTTATCTTTCTATCTAAAACTACTCCCGTTTGATTGGAAATCCCAACTAGTTACTAGTCTTGTTCTCTTAGAACTTTGAGAGAAACACTAAGAGTGGGCGAGAAAGACTAAGAGTGGGCGAGATCAAACACTTGAGTGTGTGAGAAATTTTGTTTGTGTACCAATCTTTTGTGTTAGGCTTTTCAGGAACTATGGACAGTGAAGAAGAAAGGAACCAAACTGGAAATTGTTATGCTGGTTTATCTAACTTGCAGATGAGAGCTCTCAATGACTCTATGGCTAACCTTATGAATGCAGGTTTGGAACAGATCCATCTCAGACTTGATGAGATCCAAAACAGCCAACCGGCCCGTTCTAGAACCAGGCGAGATCGCCCACAGAGGAACAACCGGCCAAATGAAGAAGTCGGAGAGGAGGAGAACCAAGATGATCGATCCATCAACCGTCCTAGGAGAGGTACCCAAAACCGTGATCAAGGTGATGTCAATCCTTTTGCTAGAACTGAACGAACTGATGAGGGTTTATGTGGGGTGAAACTTAAGATCCCAACTTTTGATGGTAAAAACGATCCAGATGCTTTTCTTGAATGCGAAAGAAAATATGAACTTGTTTTTGATTGTCAAAATTTTTCTGAAATGAAAAAGGTTAGATTGGCCGCAGCTGAGTTTGTTGGGTATGCTATTAACTGGTATGATCAAGTTGTGACTCACAGGAGAAGGAATGGCGGACCACCAATCTCTACTTGGGATGATCTCTCGACCATGATAAGGAGACGGTTCGTTCCAAGACATTACCACCGGGAACTCCACCAACGACTCAGACGTCTGCTACAAGGAACCAAATCCGTGGAGGACTATCACCAAGAGATGGAGGTCTTAATGCTCAAGGCGGACGTAGACGAGCCCTTAGACGCCACTATGGCCAGATTCCTTTCAGGTCTCAACCGAGACATTCAAGATCGAATGGAGCTTCAGGAGTATGTTAGTATGGAACAAATGCTACACAAGGCTATTCTGATCGAGCGGCAAACCAAAAGAAAGAGCTACGCTAAACCGGCCTTTGCCCCCAAACCTAACTATCAAGACAAAGGTAAGTCTCCGATCACAACAAATACTTGTTTTAAGACTAATGCCCTGGCTCGTGATGACAAAGGTAAAGCAGTTGAGACTAACAACCGAGCAAGAGACATTCGGTGCTATAGATGTCAAGGCCTTGGCCACTATGCCAGAAAGTGTCCAAACCAGAAAGTGATGATCCTCTTCGAGACTGGCGAAGTAGAGTCCGAGGAGGATCACGACGATCTAGAGGACGAGGACGACCACAGTCCTATATTTAATGAGGAAGGAGAGTCCTTCGACTATCCACACCAAGGGCCACTTCTAGTCGCCATGAGAGCCATGGACGAAAGCCTTGTTCCGATCTTTGAAGAACATTCATACATTGATCTAGAACCGACCTTTGATGAGACACTTGAGCCGATCTATGATGATGAGAACGAACATCTCGACTACCCAGCTCACGGTCCACTTCTTGTTACCAGAAGAACATTGAGTGTTCAACCCAAAACCAATAAACGAGAACAAAGGGAGAATCTTTTTCATTCTCGATGCTTAGTTTCAGATAAAGTTTGTTCTTTGATTATTGATGGTGGTAATTGCACTAATGTTGCTAGTGATTCTCTTGTCAGGAAGCTTGGACTCGTAACCAAACCACTTCCTCGACCTTTCAGATTAGAGTGGCTGAACGACACTGGAGAACAATACGTACGGTAATAGGTCGCGGTCCCTCTCACAATTGGTCGATATGAGGACGAGGTCCTTTGCAACGTCCTTCCCATGGACGCATGCCATATCCTGCTAGGACGACCATGGCAGTTTGATAAAAAGACAATACATGACGGTTACACCAACCTAGACTCTTTTGATCATCAGGGAAAAAGATCACCTTGGTTCCTCTCTCACCGGCCGAAGTCCACCAAGATCAGCTCCAGCTGAAGAAGAGCCGAGACAAAGAGCCAAAACCATCCGAACCTGAGGTATCTCCTAGGAACTCAAACTTCCTTATCAAGGGAAGCTAGGTAAAGAAAACCTTATGCTCAGAACAGCCGTTTCTTTTGCTTATTTACAAAGAAACTCTAATGGCTTCCTCTTCTATCATTGCACCAGAAATTCCGAGTGATCTTACCGATTTGTTGCAGGAATACTCTGATGTGTTTTCAGATGAGAATCCTAAGGGATTGCCACCAGTCTGAGGCATTGAACACCAGATTGACTTCGTCTCATGTGCATCTCTTCCAAACCGGCCAGATTACCGAACCAATCTAGTGGAGACGAAGGAACTTCATAGAAAGATTGGAGAGCTTCTTGAGAAGGGATACATCAGGGCGAGCCTTAGCCCTTGTGCTGTTCCTGTCCTCCTTGTGCCCAAAAAGGATGGCTCCTGGCGCATGTGCGTGGACTGCCGAGCCATCAATAACATTACAGTAAAGTATAGGCTTCCAATCCCTAGGCTTGATGACATGCTAGATGAGTTGCATGGCTCCTCTGTTTTTTCTAAAATTGATTTGAAAAGTGGATATCACCAAATTCGAATGAAAGAAGGTGATGAATGGAAAACCGCATTCAAAACTAAACTAGGATTGTATGAATGGCTTGTCATGCCATTTGTCCTTACCAATGCACCTAGTACATTCATGCGTTTGATAAATCATATCTTGCGGTCCTTTATTGGCCATTTTGTTGTTGTCTACTTTGATGATATTCTCATTTACAGCAATAATTTTGAGGATCATAAATTGCTTTTGAAATCTGTTCTTGAAGTTTTTAGGAAAGAACGTTTGTTTGCTAATCTTGGTAAGTGTTCTTTTGGGACAGATCACATGGTCTTCTTAGGATTTGTTGTAGGTGCAGATGGAATCAGAGTGGATGAGGAAAAGTTCAAGGCCATACGAGACTGGCCTAGTCCAACGACCGTGGGAGAGGTAAGAAGCTTTCACCTCCTGGCCGGGTTCTATCGAAGGTTTGTCCAGAACTTCAGCTCTATAGCCGCCCCTCTCACCGAAGTAATCAAGAAGAACGTTGGGTTCAAGTGGGAACAAGCCCAAGAAGAGGCGTTTCAGATCCTAAAAGGGAAGTTGACTCAAGCCCCATTACTTGTTCTTCCTGATTTTTCTAAGACTTTCGAAATCGAATGTGATGCCTCGGGTGTAGGTATTGGTGCTGTCTTGATGCATGATAGGAAACCTATTGCTTATTTCAGTGAGAAGCTTGGAGGAGCCACGTTCAACTATCCTACCTATGACCAAGAACTGTGTGCTTTGGTCCGGGCCCTTCAGACGTGGCAAGACTACCTTTGGCCTAAGGAATTCGTCATTCATACGGATCACCAGTCTTTGAAACATCTCAAGGGCCAGCATAAGTTGAACAAAAGGCATGCCCGTTGGGTCGAGTTCATTGAGATATTTCCTTATGTGATCAAGTACAAGCAAGGTAAGGAAAACGTGGTGGCTGATGCCTTGTCCAGAAGGTATGTTCTTCTTTCCACTCTTGAGACCAAGTTTCTTGGGTTCGAGTTTATCAAAGACTTGTATGCAACTGATCCAGACTACTCACCCTTGGGTAGATATCTTTATGGATTTCATGCTTGGATTGCCTAAGACTAAGGCCAGATGATATTCTATCTTTGTGGTAGTTGATAGGTTTTCAAAAATGGCTCATTTCATACCTTGTCATAAAACTGATGATGTTGTGCATGTTGCTGAACTATTCTTTAGAGATGTTGTCCGATTGCATGGCATGCCTAGAACAATTGTGTCTGATCGAGATGCTAAGTTCCTTAGCTATTTTTGGAATACTTTGTGGTCTAAGCTAGGAACTAGACTGTTATTCTTGACCACTTGTCATCCTCAGACCGATGGTCAAACTGAGGTTGTGAACCGAACTTTGTCTGCATTGCTTAGGTCTTTGGTTAATAAGAATCTTAGGCTTTGGGAAGAATGTTTGCCACATGTTGAGTTTGTATACAATCATTCTGTGCATTCTGCTACTAAGTTCTCTCCATTTGAAATTGTTTATGGTTTCAACCCTATGTCTCCACTTGATCTTTTGCCTTTGCCTTTGAGTGAAAGAGTTAGTACAGATGGGAAGAAGAAGGCAGAATCCATTCTGAAGTTGCATGAGCAAGTATGTGCCAAAATTACGGCCAAGACAAAGATCTATGAGAGAAAATCAAATAAGAAAAGAAGCAAGGTCATTTTTGAGGAGGGTGATCTTGTTTGGGTTCATTTGAGAAAGGAACGCTTTCCAAAGGAAAAGAAGTCTAAACTCTTGCCTAGGGTCGATGGACCATTTCAGATCCTTAAGAAAATCAGTGACAATGCGTATCAACTGGATCTGAAAGGTAAGTCTGATATTTCTCCGAGTTTCAATGTTTCTGATCTATCTCCTTTCTTTGCAGATGATCCAGATTTGTGGACAAATCCTTTTGAAGAGAGGGAATGATGCGCCTCAGTCCATGGATCAGTACATGAAACCGGACCAGAATGGAGATCAGACCGTTCAGAACAACTCAGCCGGGGTTCGTCTACCTAGCCATACCGCCCATGATGATCGAGCCGTGTACCGCCTCGACCCGCTCACATCCGGGATGAAGCTTTGACCAATCCGCGTCCTGACGTCCGAACTGACCGAGCCAGTACGCGTCCTTCCCAGCCATCTCGACAAGCCAAAGCCAACAGCCGAGCCAGACTTGACTTGGATCGTGAGGTTTCCCAAAATGATTGAGAATTTTTCTCTCTTGGTCCGTTTGGCGCGAACCGAGTGTTCTAAAGATCGAGCCGATGGACTAAGTCTCATGTCCGACACTCTGTTGGACTTCTATCATTCAGATTTCTCTAAGGCACAAATCATCCAGCTATCTGAAGACTTAGGCCGCATCAGTGCACTGCTTGATCAGGCCACATACTGTCCAGACCATCCCGCGTTCGTCCAGCTCCTTACCGCGGCGACTTCAACTTGGCCGGATGAATCTGAACATCAGCCGAAGAGTCACTTTGACCAGATCTGATCTGAAGAGTTATTTCACTGCCTTTCAACATTCTCAGTCAACTTTGTTATTTCCTAAGTAATTTTATTAATGTCTTTCTTTGACCACAAGTAGTATAATTATGTAAACTCTTTCTCATAATGAATTAATCGATTTTCCCTTAAGTTTATGAGTTTATCTCTTTGTTCTTTGGTTAGAACAATCTTTGTTTCTTGTCGAGTGATTCTCCAAGTAAACATATCTTCCCTTGTTGGTCTTGAAGTAACATTCCAAACCACAATCAAAGCCGGTAGTATCATAAGGTTTTTCCGCAACCTTGTGTGTCGCCTTTCAAACCATCCACTTCTCCCATCTTTGGCGAGTTCATATCCAAAATCCCGTTGAGTGGTCCGTGTCCGAATCTGGGACGTATCACCTACCCCACCTTCAAATTTGAAATTAAACTAATATGAGTGACCTCTAAATAGGCTGGTAAAAGAAAACAACGACATTGTGGGAAGTCTTTATTAACTAATGGAAAGATGGAGTTACCGTATAAATCACCACTCATGTGATATTTCGAGAGCTGATTCCCGATGCTTAAATAATTGATATACTCAAATGTAAATATTGATTCAAATTTGAGATGTTAAAATAGTTTAACTTGTAAATACTTGGTACATGAATTCAAATTTGAGGCTGTTGATATCCACAAATCACTGTCGTCCCATGCTCCTTACTTTAACTTAGACATTCAAATTTTCATAATAATTTTACTTCAAAATTAAATGGATAAGTTCCTTTTAGAAAAATAAGATACTTGACATGCCCTGCCCAAGAACACAGTATGGCTTTATTAGTGCTGGCTAAAAAAAGGAGATGAACTTATATATATTCTTAATGTATATTGATAAAGTGACCAAGCAAATCACTTTATCACAATAGACGTTTAGCTCTTCTATGGTTATCGTCTGAATCAATATATCTGGAAATACTGTATGAGAAGCAATCAAATAGAGTTAAAACCAAAGTAACGATTGATGAACGCGAATTAGCTAGACAGACAAATATGTATTATGAAAACATGATATTTTTGTAGGAACGCGTTTCAGATTGGGGAAAAAGGTGCATGGGATAAACGAAGCAGAAACATCAAAGTAACAATGAAAAAAATCAGCCACGACGATGTCAACTCAGCATACGTAAAACGCTTAAATTTGGGATTAAAAATAAAAGGGCTTTTTGTGATTTACCATTAGCTGGAGCCATCGCAAATGATTTTCCCATTGTTGGTAGCTCTGGATGCGCTGAGTTTTAATTGACGGCTTTGTGGAGTGGACGAGCAGAGACGAATATATGGCCGCAATTAATATATAAGAAGAAAGAGAGGGAGGTAAAATTAAACAATAAAGAAAAGATTATATAGCCTCATTGATTGATCAAGAGGACCAAGCAGAAACGGAGATACAGAGCAACCAAAGAAGATGAAGTGGAAGTGTCGGGAAGTTCAGCTCTACGCTTCAGATGTTCTAGGGTTAGAGGCGACATCGATCTATCCGGGCCGGATATATCTCCCAATTACAGAGCCTAATCGCACAACTCACAGTCGAAGCCCACGATACCATTGAGTAATTGATACGGTGCATTTAGAGCACTGGACACGTGTCGTCCTCTGGAG